>NW_028277057.1:1492525-1652551 GCF_059951505.1 Python bivittatus | reverse complement strand
AAGAATTGTCTGCCCCATCCCTAACACGGTATTCTTTTATTTCTGGGTCCTATTTCCCAAGAGATCGGATTTCCCTGACTATGCTAGTGACTTTAAATCCTCCATGCCTACCTATATTTAAACTCTGCTTGTGGCCCACGCAGCGTTTGGAGGCCCTGCAGGCACCGTCCCCCCCCCCCCCGACCCCACTCCGCCTAGGCTTTCTTGTTAGCCCAAAGCATGTGGGATGCTGGCAAGTGATAATGTGTTTGCTTTGGGACGGACTGAGAGAGAGGAGAACTGCATTGCGAGTGTAAATTGAGCAGCTGAGCCAACTTGGCTCGCGCAGCCGCCTTGCTCTGCAGCATTTGGCCGATCGCTGTTGGAAAGAGAATACTCAGCTAGATGGTTCTTTAGCAAGGGCATTTGTGTGCAATTCCAAAGGAATGTAAATTGCAGAAGACACCCTGTCTCCTCACATGGAACATGTCCACCACAGAGATCCCATTATCCACATGTTGAATGTGGGCCTGTTTACACCATTTCAAAATGGAAATTGGTTACGCCAAATCGTTTCTTTAAGCTCCTTTTGTTTCTGTTAAGGAAGGAAGGAAGGAAGGAAGGAAGGAAGGAAGGAAGGAAGGAAGGAAGGAAGGAAGGAAGGAAGGAAGGAAGGAAGGAAGGAAGGAAGGAAGGAAGGATTTCTCTTGGCTTGCAAATGCTGCCCAAAGATTCATATTTACTCTTCAAACAACAAGGAAGCAGTAATATGTAACCAATGGGGGGTGGGAGAGGAAAAAGTGGTTTTTCTCATGTGATGATTGGGCCAAGTATAAAGAAATTAACGCTATTATCCTCTGTTTGCGTTGTGTAATGGGTTGGCTGGGGTCCAGTAAATGAGATGTGTCATGTTTACAACAAGCCTTTTATGGAGGGCTGTTCCCACGATGCTTGCTTGCTTTTCTCCCAAGTCATGGGAGAGCTCCCACAATGTGATCCGATGTCCAAGGGCCAAACGCAATGGCCGCTTGCTTGCTGGCACGCAGGAAGCTGCCTTCTCTTGTGCCAGAGCGTGGACCCATCTCCTTTGGCGGGATTTGCCCCGATCGGCAGTGAACCTGGCAGGATGAGGCAGGATCTTCCTCAGTCTCATATGAAAAGATCTGGCGTTGAGGCTGAGCCTGTGGTGCGAGGCAGTTCAACCCTGAGCTACGTATATTCTCTTCTATCAGCAGCAGTTTCAAAAGAGCCTTCAATGGTTCATAATTGGGGGGGGGGGGATTTTCACTTTTTGCAAATGGCAAGGTCTGATTGGCCCTGTTTCCACGTCTGTCTGCACAGACAGGTTGCTTAAAAGATATAAAATAAGTTTGCAGGCAAATATAAGTGGACAAAACTCTCCCCCATCTTGGTTTCGCATGGGGGTATGTTTTTCACAAAGAATCTCTGGGCTGTCAAAGTGTGTAATCATTTATTCCCACTTATAGCACATGGATGCCTTTATGCCGTCTTCCCTGCCCACGGAGCAATTATGGCTGTTCTCATTCATTTCTTTACTTTTCGGCGCGGCAGCATCTCATGAGCGCTCGCTGAACATTTGTGTCTTCGCAGGAAAGAGCATCACAAGATGTAGGCGAAAGCTGACAACCTGTTCTTTCTGTTCCAAGGAATTTCTCTTCCAAGGAACTTGGGGATTTTTTCCTTTTGGAATCGGCGGACCTGCGGCTTGCTGGGAGGAAATGGCCTCGATTGGTTATTTGAATACAGCCTACGTGGTGCAAGCACACGGAAAGATAAGGCTTGAAAGAGTTGGGTTGACTTCATTACCCAAAATACATGTATCAACCACCACCTTGTACTGCCTTAGTGCAGATGTGATCATACAGGGTAATAGGGTAATACCCATCCTTATTCGGTAGGATCGCAAATATGCATACAATGAGAAAAGCCAATATCAAAATGAAGGAGTGTGATGTGTGGATCTAAAAGATACAACCAACAGGACCTGGTATCCTGGACAGCTTCTTGTTTCACTTCGGTTGTTTTCTGTAAATTATTCCTGATTTTACACAGTGATCATGCAAATGTCTGATCTCTACTTGCCAAGGCCTGGAGTGGTTCGAAACAGCCTGTCTTGTTCTTGTTAGTCACTTCTGGCTTGTAGCTCCAAGAAGGAAGTGGCTACTTGCAGATGTTCAACCAGCTCCTATATTTATGTCTTGAATGGTGGCTGGACCTGTGGATATGATCAGGCATTCGTCTGGAACTGCACTCCATGAAAGCTGCAACTGTGATTTTTCTTCTTCTTTTTTTTGCACATCGGGGACGGTTGCTGAAGGCTCAAGTGTAGGCCCGCTCGTGATCACTTGGCATCTCAGCTGGGTACCAGCTACAGCTTAAAGAAACTGGATCCTCCCAGCTGTGAGTGACCTATCTAAATCTCACACCGACGGATCTGCATCCTGCAAATGAATAGGCAAGCTGGAATGCATCTGTGCACTGAAATCTGCACTTTTTCTAACTTCGCAGCAGAGTTTTGCCATGCAGAAAATATGCATGTATTAACCAAGCAAGCAGACAGACAGATAGATAGATAGATAGAGAAAAGAATGCACAAACATGCATATATTAGAGTTAAAAGTATAAATAAATTACAGAAAACCCTGAGGTTTGCAGAAGTATAATTCCCGTTTCGGAGGGGAAAAAATGAGGGAAGGGAACCAGAAAATAACCCAAAGAAGGCAAAGTATTTCAAAAGGGACTGAAAACTAACTGATGGTTGAAGCAAAAAAAAAAACTTAGAAAACTTTTGTGGCTTGGGGGGAGCAGAACAGAATATATCAATGGCTAGCTGAGGAATTCTGGGAGTTGAAGTCCACCCATCTTAAAGTTGCCAAGGTTGAAAAACACTGTCCTCGAAGATATATGGCTGCCTGGCCAGCTGGAACACTGAACTCTGCAGTGTTTTATTTTTCCTATATAGATATTTAATGTTTGGGTTAGATGAGAACCTCTCTTGGTTATCACAAAATCTCTGTTCTCTGTTCATTTCTTCGAAACATTACTTGGGAAAGTGGAAGAGCTCCCCAGTGAGAAAGATGGGGCGAGTTGAAGGAACTTGCTCAGGTGCAATGATGGAAGGGGCCAGATTAGATAAAAACACCTTCAAACATGAGTGGGAAGAAATAAAAAATTTAAATTTAGCCAAAGATTTTAGGGCAAAACATCTGCATTTGTTTATTAAGGATTAATTTTCTAGCTCTCGACTTCTCAACAGTTTTTATTCCATTTTCAGAGGGCCAAGGAAATGTACAATTTGCACCAAGCCTTTCAACAGCAGTTTTACTACAACCATCTCTTCAGAAGCACATTTCTTAACCAAAGATGAATGGTGAGAACACTTCAGCTAATTTCTTCACCTCAGACTGCCCAAAAGAAGACAAGCCTTCATTCAGAGCAGTGTTTTTCAAACGTGCTGGCTGGGGAATTCTGGGAGTTGAAGTCCATACATCTTAAAGTTGCCAAGTTTGAAAAACACTGATTTAGAGCAACTTTCCTCAATCTGATGCTCTTTAGCCATTGTCAGTCCTTCAAGGTAGTCCAGACAAGAAGCACACCCAGGAGTTCTAGTTCTATTTTTATTGTAAGATTACATTAACAGAATTTTGCAAGTCTGAAAGTACATCTCTCCCCTCTCACCTTTACAGCCCAAGAAACTAGGGAGGGTCCCTTCTGAGACATTTGCCATACCCCATTCCATAGGACTCAGCTGCCTCTTATCTGACCATTGCTTAGTCTGCGGCTCTTCCTCCTGTCTCCCAAGGTCATTCCCACATGCCATCACACCATATTGGGATTGCAACTTCCACATTTTCTATCTCCACCCCATAACTCTGGTTCTGTCAGTTGACTATCACACCTTCCCTCCAGCAGAACTCAATTATATTCTCAAAGTTATGGCTAGAGGCTTGGTTGACCCACTTACATACCTCCCATGTGTGCTGGGACGACAAGTCCAAGAACACTGGCTGGGAATTCTGGGGTATATAGTCACAGCTCATCACATCTGGAGAGTCCCAGGTTGAGAAAGACTGACCTATAGCAAGGCATCCTATAGGGGTTGGAGTGGGAGCCTTGACTGGAAGTCTGTCGATGGTGCTTCCATTATGGGGGATGAGTTTGGAGCAACACAAATTGGTGTGTGTGGGTTTAAAGGACTGGAAAGTAACAGTGATGGAGGCCAAGACAGGTTGCTTGGGGCTGACAAATCCCTACAACACTGAAGCTGAGAAACAGAATGGTAGGAAGCCTGCAGATGGCACTATAAGACTAATTATAACATCTGCAATCGATGGAAGATGTTATAGAAAAGTTAAAAAAAAAAAAGATAAGTTTTGATAATTTCCCACAGGGAGAGAGAGGCTACTCGCTGGAACAGTTGAATGGTTCAGAACGTCTTCTATGTTATATATTTCTTTTTTTCTTGCATGGCAGGCTCATGATGGTGAAGATGAGTGATGCATGTAAAACAGATGTGGGGAACCAAGAGCCATCCTGATGTGACTGGGCCACAGCTCCCGATATCTCAGCCATCATGGCCAATAGCGAAGGCTGTGGAGACAGTGGAGCAGCATATAGGTGGCCACAGGACAACCACCTGTGAGGTAGAACAATGGTTCCACCAGCTCCAAGCCATTCTTCCAAATAAATCCCTGGATTAGGCTGATACCAGAGGGATTTACTCATTACATATCTATTCCGAAATCATATTTGATCTAGGCTTGCTCCACATGATGGATGGATGGATGGATGGATGGATGGATGGATGGATGGATGGAACGAAAGAAGGAAGGAAAGAAGGAAGGAAGGAAGGAAGGAAGGAAGGAAGGAAGGAAGGAAGGAAGGAAGGAAGGAAGGAAGGAGGGAAGAGTTAGTTGATTCATTTGTGGGCTTGCCATTTTTCAGCTGCTGGTTGTGACCGGCTTTTAGGACTGCATGATCTGGGCAGCAAAAATCTGAATGAGCACTAGATAGCAGCCAAAAGTTACCTATATCTTTCTGCTGCCATCTACAGATCTTCTGGACTTCTGCAACCAAGATCCGGGAGCTTTACTTGGAGCAGGAGCTCCCTATGCAAGTGGGACCCAAATGCTGGGGCTCTGCCCCATGCCATAAAAGCCTTTGATGATTAGTTTTGCAAATCAAGCTGTTCATAGAGACCCCGAGGCTTTGCTTGGGGCAATGAGATTTTAGAATTTCCTCTGATATTTTAAGTGCCATGAGGGATGCTCTTGACTCTCACTGATGATGTCTTGTTGCCCTTTTCACACTGTCTTTTGATTATGCTGCACCATCTTGAGTTTATTCTAAACCAGGCTGAAATGAAGGAAGAAAGAGACTTATACAGATACAAAGTAAACTGATAAATCAACCAGGATCTTCATTTTTTTTTGGAAGCCCTTTGTACTATCCTGAGAGAAAAGTTACATGCACCTCCATGGGTGGAGCAGAATAATAAAAGAAGACTGGGGAAAATGAAATTCAGGAGGTGCAGACAGTGATAATGACCTCCAGCTAGCATCCTGCATCTCATGAAACAGACTACAGTCTGTGAGAGCTCAAGCCATAATAAATTTGCTCTTGTTTAAAACAGCTTTCCCTAGTCTGGGTGCCCTCCAGATGTTGGCATGACTTTTCTGGATTTTCAGCAAAAGCCATGCTGGCTGTGGGATTCTGGGAGCTGAGGATCCCAGGCTGAGGACAGGTTGTTTTAAAGTGTCACAAGATCATTATAATTTAAGCTGTCCTGGGTTCTTTGTTGTTTTGGCAACAACAAATTAACCTAGTTACTTCCTTTGAAACAAAAAAGCATTAAAGAGGTCTAAGTATGCATGATTACATTTGTTCATTAAACTATAAATGACTTAATTCCCTTAAACAAAAAAGTGCAGAGAACATTTGAATTAGCTTCCCCAACCTGAAGCCTTCCAAATGTGTTGGGATTCAATTGCCAGAATTCCCTAGCCAGCACAGCTGGGGGACTGTGGGAATTATTGACCCACGTGTCTTGAGGGCATCAAATTAATAAGGTACAAATTTATTCCATGGAATCATCCCCCAATGATGATTTAATTTAAAAATTTCAAATGGCTCTAGCTAGGTGGATGGACTCAGTTACAGTGGTGATGGGGGCACCATTGGAAGACCTGAAGGACCAGGTTAGAACAGATTGTCATGGAGAAAATCTATTTATGTGGTCGCTAAGAGTCGACAATGACTTGATGGCCCCTAATCAATCAATCATGTTAGAGAAAGCTAATATAGGTTTGATTCTGAGGTAGGACGGTAAGTGCTTTGTGTACAGAAGTTCCTGTTTCAACCCCCCAGATGTGCATTTCAGAGGATCCAGAGAACACAGGATGGACATGACCAGGGAGAGATACTGGCAATAGCTAGACAAGCCGTCTGAGCTGGCACAAGTTCAGAATTCTTTCCTCCTTTTCCCAAACTGGATTCTGTGGCACATAAACTATAAACAAACTATGAGTTCAGTTGGCCACAGAAGCTGCCTGTTATCCCTCCGGATGATCCTAGCCATACCCCTTTTGATATCGCCTTCTATCGAGACCCATGGCGCTGCGTGATTGGATCAGCCTAGAATGCTTGACCTTGAGGGACAGCAAAACCAGTTCTCTGGAAGAGAAGGCATCTTCCTATGTACGTGGATGAGCAATGGCTTTGGGCCTCCAATCAGGAGGTATGGCCAATTTATTCATTTATATTCCCTGCTCAGCATAATATAATTGCAGTGACTAAAAGCCAATTAAAATAATAAAACTAGATGATCCAAACCCTTAAAAAAAAACACAGCAGCAGCCATGGAAAGAGAGTAAAAAATGAAGACAAAATAGCTATGAAACCCATCCCCTGAAATTGACAACCTTTGACTGAGTGCTTAAGAGGGCTAAAATAGATCCCATGTCTGAATCTCACTCAGACTTCAGAGGGTATCCCTGAAGAGGGAATTCCAGAACTGGGGATGGGGGGTTGCCAAAGAAAAGGCTCTGTCTGTGCACAACACCCCCGGCTGAAAATCAATATACAAACCCCTGGGGCAGCTTCCACCCCCTTTTCCATCCCCCCGCACTGTGCATCCTGCCCTATCCTCTCTGAGCCACGTGTCTCAACCTCAGAAGAAGTCATATCTGAGACACTGTTAGCCCTGAGAAGTCATCCAGACAAGAACCGCAACCAGGATGACTAGTCCTATCTTTATTGCAAGGTTGCATTAACGCAGTGTTGTCCAAACTTGGCCACTTTAAGATGAGTGGTCTTCAACTCCCAGAATTCCCCAGCCAGCCATGCTGGCTGGGGAATTCTGGGAGTTGAAGTCCACTCATCTTAAAGTGGCCAAGTTTGGACAACACTGCATTAATGGAATCTTGCAAGACTGAAAGCATTTCTCCCCTCCACTCTTTTTTTTTTTCTATCTGTTCAGTTGTGTCCAATTCTCAGAGACTGCCTGGACAAGTCCCTGCAGTTTTCTTGGCAAGGTTTTTCAGAAGTGGTTCGCCATTGCCTCCTTCCTAGGGCAGAGAGAAAGTGACTGGCTCAAGGTCACCCAGCTGGTTTTGTGCCTAGAACTCAGGGTCTCCCAGTTTCTAACCTGATGCCTTAACCTCTGCGGCAAATTGGCTCTCCCACTCCTATTACTCTCCAGAAAACTAGGGAGGGTCCCTTCTGAAACGCTTCCCACGCCTCCCTCCTTCTGGGGGCTGAGACATCTTTTGCATGCCAGTTGTCCCATCTGCGGCTCTCCCTCCTGTCTCCCAAAGTCATTCCCACAGACCATTGCAGATATTTTGCAAAGGGCCTCCCAAAAGGTTAGCATCAAGGCTTATCTCTGCACAGTGGTCTTAAATTAAGCCAGACTAGTTCTTGCGAAAGTACAATAGCATAGTTACCTTTTTGGTAATTCCTATTTATTCTTTATTTTGCTGTTGCACAAGGAGTCAACAAAAAAAGCTCTTGGTTCTAATTTGGGTTTAGGCAGCCTCACCAAACAAGGGTACCCTTCAGATTTCCAGAAGTTTGAGAAACATGGATAAACGGGGGCATACAGGCATACCCGTGCCCCTTGGTTTTCTTTCTCTTCTTGCATTCACACATCCCCCAAGCATGACGCCATTCTCCACATGCAGTAATCCATCTACCACACTTTCATCACAACGTACATTGAGCTGGAAGCAAGAGCTTAGTGATGGCTGGAGGCAATCAGTGGGGCAATGCTCGGTGTACAATAACACCTCGAGGGCACTGATGGGGGCCTATAACATTCCTGGTTATGAAAGAGGCTGATACTCTTGGCAACGCCCTGAAAGGGAAACAAGGTCTGGTGTGTCCTGGAAGATCAGTCAACTACTTTCAGTTAGGACAGAGAAGACAATTCACCTTTCTAGGATCACAGAAGGAGTAGAATTACTCAGCATCCTGCTGTTGAAAAGTCAGCTGCCATGGGGAAAGGCTGCTATTATCACAAGGCAGAGTGAAATGGTCTGTCTCAGGCAGCAAGAGAGAGAAGCAGGGAATGGTGGCAGGGCGCTGGAAAACAGAGCTGTGATCAGCACATGGCTTGGTGCCATGTGAAGGAAGCAGCCTGGCATTGGTATGGAAGGGGGGTTCAGCTGCCCCCAGATTCCTCAGTCAGCTTCAGTACAAAGAACACCAGCGGGATCTTGGGCTTTATCTACAGCGGCCAAATGGACGGCTTGCAACTTTTGGAAATTAAGACGAAAGTCACAGGTGGCAACTTCTGTTATCTATGAGTTAGAGCTAACAGATTTTCGAGGGTTGTGAAGGAGAATTGTGAGGGGAGGGGGAAGAAGGAAGGAAGGAAGGAAGGAAGGAAGGAAGGAAGGAAGGAAGGAAGGAAGGAAGGAAGGAAGGAAGGAAGGAAGGAAGGAAGGAAGGAAATATCAGAAGACATGGGAGAATTTCACATTTGGAAGACAGGTTTTTAAAAATAAGGGAAAATATTCAAGATGGTGGCTTTGATCACAAGGTCATGGCCACCACCTTGATATTTTTACAACAACCTCCCCCCCCAAGACATCCCTGCCAACAAAGAATTTACATACATCGGGGGAGATGAGCGGCATACAAATTTAATAAGTAAATAAATACTCAGTGGGCATGGAATGGGAAGCCGGAGATGGGGAAACAGGGTGGAGAGTAGTATGGCACGGCATTTTGGAAGACGATGTGGTTGGCTTTAATCCTGAACACATTGCAATATTTCATGGCAGATCCTATTTGTGTTGTTTTTGCTGCCATATCTTAGGAAAGGATATGATAGCTTTGTAAAATGGCCTGTGTATTTATGTATGTATGTATGTATCAAATTTATATCACCGCCCAACTCCCCCACAAGGAGGGACTTATCCAATGCATGCTCTGTCTTCTTGTGAGGAACTGCAAAAATTTGTGATGCTCTTTTATACAGAGAGAATAAAAAATGACTGCAATAGGAAGAATATGATGAAGGTTTATAAAACTGTGCATGGTGGCTAGAAATCCTTGCCCACAATCTGGGTAGGAGAGAAAGGAATTTGGGACTTTCTGATTTCAAATTATAAGAAATGACAATTAGAATGGTGAAAATGCAGATCTTGACCAGAATACATTTTATTGATGAGGAAGTAATAGGGGTTGAAAGATCTTGCACTGGGATAGCATGTTCTGCATAACTCAGAAACTTACTTTAGTATAGGGGGAGGTGGGCAGGGACCCTTAAGTTATCTGCATTTCCTAACCTCTATTCACACTCAGTCTGGATATAGTTAAACTAAGAGTTCATTTTGCTAGCCTGGGCATGCCATAACTGAGTTAAAGCACCAGAGGCTGCGAATACGGCTATAGTGTTTGGAATAATATTAAAAAAAAAAAAGTCTGTCTTCCACCTTTCTTCAGACTCCTGGTAATTTGCTCCCCGAGTTTATGGATGGGGAGAATAATGAATGAATGCATGGATCATTTAACTTAATTGACCCTGATATAATAATATTTCTTCAAGCTAATTGAAACATGTTATTCCCCCAACTTTCTTTTTAAATAACAGAATATTAAGAAAGCCCTAAAGAGCTGCTCCTTGTTCCTAGCAATTACCAAGGAGTCAGAAAATTGCCCAGACTTGATAATTATTGTATCTGGAGGGAGGGAGAAAATTCCCAAGCCAGCAAGGAAACAGCTTGATTCTACATTTTATTAAATCAGAAATGTTGTGAGTGTTTCAGAAGCTGGAACTATGGATGTCTGGAAGAAGAAGTTGGTCAAGAGACTGTTCTGATTAGCCTTGGCGCACGCAAGTTAGCCATATTTTGAAAACATGAGATCTGTAGATTTCCTTTTCTCATTTTTTTTTTACATTAGGCACCACTCCTTAGCACTCATTCAGGCTGACTCAATCCCAAGTTAAGATTCATTCAGGACCTTGTGCTCCTGAATGAAAGGTGGGATAGAGATCAAATAAATACGTAAGTGTGGTGATGGTCATCAACAGAGGTGCGTTTTTAATGAGTTTTCCATCTCTGGAGGTTTTTGAGAAAAGTGGCTCTCCTGGATATTTAAATGGTTTTCCTGCATGTTGCAGGACTAAACTATATGGTCCTTGGGGCCCTTTCCAATTCTGCAGTTCTAGGATTCTAGGAATCTCTGACGGCCGTGTGCTGCCTTTGGAATTCTATATGGCACACCTTGAACAACAAGAGTGGAAGAGGTTGATTGCCTTCTACCCTTGATTGTCAGCTTCCTGAATGCTTCCAGTTGACCTCTGGGGCCATGACCAGAGTAAATGGGCCTTCAGCCTGATGCAGCCTTAGGACTCGTCTTAGGTTATATTCCTGAACAGATTTTCTCTGGTAAGAAAAATGGATGGAAGAACTGTCAGGTGAAGATGGAAGGGTTCCAAATGAAAGATGTTGAGGCCGGGCAAATTTTTGATCAAAGTCTTACGTGGAAGCACTCTTTGTTGCTTTTGAAATGTGGCACGGCACTCACAGTATGGCTGGCATTCTTGAGGCTGTGTGGACCCACATCTGCCTCTGAAGACCAAGTGTGTTTGGAGAAAGAGTGTTTGCAGTGTACGTTCGTTTGCTTGTGGGTTAGATGGAAGAAAAAAAGAAATGTTCATTTAGAAAGTGCTCTAATGGTAGTCCTAAATGGGGCTTCAGCGTAACCAGCAATTGCTGGGTGGCCTTTAGCAGTGCTTCCACTTCAGGCTGCCAAAACATCCTTCATTAAAAAGGAGATGTTGATAAGAGAATTATCTCCTCATGGATCTGAATCCTGAAATCTGCTGGTCCCTATGGTGAAAACAGTGACTGCAGGCATGTAATTCAGGGCATCGGGATGATCGGAAACTCAGAGGAATGGAACTGCATTGAAAAATATGCATGTGCTGGGGAAGGATAACTTTGGATTGGAAGTAGTACGTTCACCCAACCAATTTATTGCGGGCTACATTAATAAATCAAAATAAAATAAATGCATGTTCCAGAACGTTGCAACGATGCTAATCTGGCAAATTCTATTGTGTCAATCCAGAAATTACATAGAATAATAAAACCCAGCTCGGGGCCTTAGCAAAAGGATGCAGTTAGCACTTGCAAGAATTTAGTATTCATCACAGCAAAGTATGCGCAGGGACATTGGGATAGAGCCCTCATGCACAGCCCTGTTTTTACCCCAAATTTAAGCCCTGAGCATCTGCAAGGCGGTGGCAGGGCCCAGAACCTGTGCAAGGCAGCATCATAATGCAAATCCCATAATTTACAACCTTGCATCAGATGCTGGGACATCAGGATCTAATGGTGACATTTGCAAGCTGACATAATCTTACGCATGGCGTCATTTGGCATCATCATGGTTTGCTGTGGATGCGGCTGCCTTAAGCCTTCCCGCGTGAAGCCAAGCCCTGAACTAATTACTTACTATGTGGTTTTTGTGGGGGATTTGTCTTATTTTTTACATATCTTCCTAAGCCCTGAAGGGACTTTTCCAGCTGGCATATAAGTTGTTCCACTTAATGGCTTTTACACATGCTGAAAATTAACACTGAGAATCAATGCTTTTGGCCACTCTCCAAGATGCTTGATAGCTTTGCCTTGCAGTCTAATCACAACTGCTCCCTTGGGGGCATGGATGCTTGGGAATCAGGCCAAGTTAGCTCCAAGACTGCGAATAACCCCATTTCATCTTTCTCAGGTATTCCCCCTTATTTTTCAGGCAGCTGAAGCAGTTGGGGATACTCATTGACTTGGTTGTCCATCTGGGTAGCAACGCCAAGGTGATCTCAGAAAGCTAAGTAGAACCAGATTTGATTAATACCTCGATAGGAGGCCAACAGGACATCTCAGGGTTGTGGATTAGACTGGGAAGTAAATATATGCTGGAAGAAATCAGTAACAAACCACTTCTCCACTGGTGCCAAGAAAACTAGATGGATGTGCCCATAAAGTGACCAGGAGCCCAACGTGTCTCCAAGGATCTTTCTTTTCTTTGGGATTGGTCAAAGCATCTCTACAGGTGTGTGTGCTTGTAATTGGTTAGGTGTAATTTGTTGAAACAATCCCATTGAAAGGATGTGTAAAAGGAGTTACATCAGGAGGAGTCTGGTAGCTCCTTTCCAACTAACCCATTTTATTAAAAAGCTTTATTAAAAATGTATTATTTTATTAAAAGCTTTTATGAGCTGTAACGTCATCCTCAACTTCAAAGCGTTGCTATCTCGTTGGACATTTTGCCTTCCTCCATCAAAAGCAACATAGACACAGTCCATCTGAATGCACAAGAATGGGCAAAGAAATAGATGCTTCAAACCGCAAGGCAGCTCTCTGATCTCTTGGCAGTGGGGTGTGGTATGAGAACTTAGATAGACATGTTAAGATACCAAGGGTGTGGACAGCTGGAATTGAGGTGTGCCTGTCCTGCCAGCCAACCTCAGTTAAGCACTGGTTGCTTTGCTAACCAAGTTGTTTAGTCCAGTAATAAGGCACCTACATTTCACATAGAAGGTCCTCTTGTTGTCCCCAGATCCAGAAGGTTTTGGGGGTTAGTAGGGCTGAGATAGGCCCTGGGGAACCATTGCCAGCCAGAGAATCTATTGCTGGACAAGATGGATTAGTTACAGGGTGACCAAATCATCTAAGATCTGGTTCAGATTTGCCTTGCAATTGAGATCATTGCTTCAGTTCAGAGCAATATATATATAAAAAAATAAATGTAAAGATTCAGTTACAGTCATTGAACTGATTCAGCAAATAGATCTGAGGATTCAGCGGGATAATCCCATCAAATTACTTTTCAGTGAAAGCTGTGCTCAGTCCTGGTTCACTACACTGCACTGCCAAGGCTGCAAAAGGAACTTTGCTCACAACTGACCACAACATGGACTGTGTAATTGTAATTTCCCAAGCTTTATGGGCTGAGCTGCAATATGTAGCAAGAACCAATTCTGATTCCATTCTATTATTGGCAGAATTCCAAGCAAACAGAAAAACTAGAAGTTGTGAGAGCAACCAACAATGACTTCCATCTATGTTTGGTTGATTCTCTGTCAATGTTGGAATGGGGTCGAAATCTAGATGTTGTAATTCAAAACACCCAGGAATCTGAAAAATCAGCTTCTTAGATCTTTGGATTCTTAGTCAACATTGGCCCCCTGGAACTTGCCATTAGGAAAAACACGTGAGGGTATGATGCCCAGGAACTAACTAAGCAGGATAAAAAGAAGAACTCCTCAGAATAGCATGGCTTGCTTAACTGCATTTTGAATCAAATGAAGAACCACACAGTTCTTCTAAAGTCATATTCTTCCTGGCTGTCCCTTTGAAGCTTGGGAAGTAGTACACTTGATTCATCTAAAGAAGGAAGCAAGACTAGTTCTATTATTAGGCACGGGTTGGTGTGTGCCAGCATCAAGCAATAAATCAGAAGAAGGCAAGATGGTGCCTACAGGCATCAATGTGCTCGAGACATTCCCCTTGATGTCCCCCATGTTCTTGGGACAGAGAACATGATCTTTTACGTCTTTTTAAAAAGGAAGCTGGGATCCTGCAAAGGAGAGTATCACATTTACTTGCAGGAAGTAGATGGAGAGCACTCTGGGGGATTGACTTAACTCCCCATAAGTGGCTGCGTAGGAATCCATTTTGTGCCCATGCTCATCTCACGCTCTTTAACACCTTTAACATCTCTAACCTCAAAAGATTCCCTGTCCCTGTCCGGTCTCACTGTCCCACTGATTACAAGGGGACTGCCATTCCAGATCATTTTGGCATGTGAAATGGAGGAGGGAGGGAGGAAGCATCATCTTCCTGTCCAAAGGTCTAAATGTTTGGAGCTGGTCTTAGAGGGGGGCTCTTGTAAGAACGATCAAATTCAGATGACCTAAGTGCATCACTGATTTGAATGCATGCAGAATAAATCAGATTCAACTTCAAAATTATTTTCTTTATAAAGAATGGAACAAGGGTGTCTCAGGGGAGGGGTCAAGAAAGTTAAGATGGTGGTGCAAGTGTATGATTGAAGCCATGCTCCTTTTTAATGTGCACGTAACACATATTAAGAAGAGGCAGGGCTCTGACTATATAATCCCATCCACCATCTTGACTTTTATGACTGCCCCAGGGCAGATGACTCTGAAAGAGACATTATGGACCGATCCCCACACTATCCATGCTCATTGTGGCAACACACAACCAATTTCAACGGGATGGATTATAAAAGGAAAGTATTACGGTTTAATCTTGGAGAATTAATTTCTCCTGCACCAGCAAGGACTATGTAGCAAGGACTAACTGTTCTGTTTATTTGGCAGCAGGAAGCAGAAACACTGTTATGGATATTCCTTGGTAGAGCTGTATCCAAAATAGGCTGGGCGAAACCTGGAAGTTGGCTGGCAAAGACAAGATAATGAAATGGTGGAAGCCAGCTAGACAATACCACACAACCCGTCCTTGCTTACCCTATCAATAGAGTATCGATTGTAATCTTTTGCACACACTTGTACGATATACGTGTGACTCATAACAGGGTGAAGCAAAAGGGTGCAGTGGTAGTACTGAGCATTTGGAGGCCTTCCTTACAAAGGTCTCAACAAAATAATATAATTTCCCTGCCAATGGGAATTTTTTTCCAGCTTCTGGAACATAGCATCTTCAAGGTATCATGGGAAAAAAGCTAACATCTGGCTAAGAACAGGAGGCAAAGGTCCAGCTTGGAAAGGAAGTGACAGAGCCTGTAGACCTTCAAATCTATCATGGAATCTACATAATCATAGAAAAGCAGGGAAAGCGAGGCTAGTTCTGGGTTCTTCAATGCCATCTTTACAAAGGGAACATCTACAGTGGAGAATGTGCTCTACTCACGGGAGATCCCCTCAATTTAGAACACCCATTTTCTAAGGCAGCTTTCCCCAACCTGTGAACTTCAGATGTGGCAGGGCAGCAACTCCCAGAAACCCCAGCCAGCAGGGGTTAGCTATCTTGAGAACTGTACCACCAACCTCTGGAGGGCTCCACATTTGGAGGACTCTTCTGATGTTCTCAGGAGAATAGGGAACCTACAGGAGGAGCATCAAATCTCTATTTGCAGACGTCTTCCTGCAAATATTCGGAGGAGGATTATGGAAGTAGTGATAAGTATTGTACTGATCCTGCCTGATGCAATTTTGATTGCGTGAGGAATTAGAATGCCTGAAAAGGGTTCAGGAGAAGCCAAGATGAACGAGTCAAAGGTGGATAAATCCTTCTGAAAACCTTTTCTGGGAAAGATGCATTGCTGGCTGAATTGCCACCTGCTGCAAGAACCTTAATCTGCATCCAATCTGCTTTGCTTGTATTGCATGAGTTGTATAATGGTTCTCTCATTCCTCTTTGGACACTCTAGCCCAGTGTTTCTCAACCTTGGGAACTTTAAGATGTGTGGGCATCAACTCCCAGAATTCCCCAGCCAGCATGGCTGGTTGGGGAATTCTGGGAGTTGAAGTCCATGCATCTTAAAGTTCTCAAAGTTGAGAAACACTGCTCTAGCCTCTAAGATGTTCTTATCTTCACCCAAATTGGCATTTACCAGTTTCCAGAATAAAATTGTGTCTTAAAATCTACAGCAGTCAGTGGTGGTCAACAAATTCCTCCAATCCTAACTCTTCTAAAAACCAAGTTAGTTCCTTACTTTTTATATGGACTAGAGTTACAATATGGGGAAGTTCTACCCCTTATGATATGGAATTCTTTCAGAAGAAGCTCCTCAAAACTATTTTAGGTGTATCTAATGGTACTCCTATCCCCTTTCTCTATGCAGAAACTGGTACATACCCAATTAAAGCTAGAATAATTGTACGAGCATTTAATTATCGGGCTAGACTCCTCTCACCGCTTGATCCCTGATTGGTCAAGTGCTACCTCCTGGAGCATTAGCAACTAGAGAGGGCTGATTTCTCAATATCCCATCTAATATGCACTTCTGCCCTTGTTCCAAGGAAATGATAGAAGATGTTACCCATTATTGATTATACTGCCCTATTTCCACTTCAGCATTTGGAAAATTTTGGGAGCCCCTCTTGATAAGAAAATCTTTTGGGCCTGATTCATATAAAATTGAATATCTAATGAATTTAGACAAGGAGACCCTGCTATGGAAATTAGCAAGCTTTGTTGCACGGGCAGCTGCTGAACAGAGAGAATATTTTATCAAAAGTTCCTAATCTTTTCTAATATTTTACTTGCTGTAACATTTTTTTAACGTTTTTACTGATTTTTGAACATTTTAATGTATTTTCTTAATGTTCGGCCACTTTGGTGCAGGTTTTATCTAATTTGTTATGACCGGTGGTCAAAACAATAAATAAATTGATTGATTGTATGAAGTCAGAGTTGCTTGGCAAGTGGGCAGCCATATAAATATCTGATGAGTTAGAGATTTCTCCCTCTCTTAATGACAACTGAGACCTTTTCCCTGTTTAGCGCCAGCCCTCTAGAATCAATTTGCACCAACAATTTGTACCTGGAATTTGGTCATTAAAATAGAAAAAGGTGTTAAAAATCCTTTTTCCATAATCTTTGTGAAGCTGGTTGATGTATTAATTTTATGCCAGAATGTATTGTTATTTAGGTACAGGTTTTAATTATTGTTTTAAATATTAAGGGCTATTCAAGTTACTGAGTTATTTTAGATGTAATCTCAGATCAGATTGTAGTGAGTTATTGTATTAATGTTTAATGTTGTATTGTATTATTTTGTAATACACTTAGAGGAGCGTGAAAAAGGAAAAGGACAGCTACTTAACCTAATTTTGCCATCATCCCTGTTCTAAGTCAGTGTTTCTCAACCTTAGCAACTTTAAGATGGGTGGATTTCAACTCCCAGAATTCCCCAGCCAGCAAGTCCATCCATCTTAAAGTTGCCAAGCTTGAAAAACACTGTTCTAAGGGATCCCTGGAAACTGCAATTCTCTATGGAGGTTTTGAGGAAGCAAGAGCTGTCCTGCCTGGTGGAATTGCATTCTCCCTGAAGTCTGTGTGGACCCATCTCTCCTGGCCTTCAGAAGTGGAAGAGTCATGAAGACTTTCCCAGAAAGTCCAGGCAGCAGAGTAATTTGTAACAACTTGGTGGCTGTTTTTATGGTATTCTTGTTCCCCAATATGGTCAGATCTACTTCCTGTTTTATAATACTGCATTTCTGTTTTTAATCTTTATGCTTTCATACATTGCTAAGCATTGTCTTGGTGACTGAGGTGGATGATGATGATGATGATGATGATGATGATGATGATGATAATAATAATAATAATAATAATAATAATAATCCTGCAACGGTACCTTTAACACCATCAGACAACAACACCTGCCTATCTCAGGTCCTTGGGAAGGACTCAATAGGTGGATAAAAATGCCAAATCCAGTCTAAACATCTGGCTGACTGTGTGACCAACCATAATAATCATCATCCTGTGGTGATACCTTTAACACCATCAAACAACATCTGTCTATCCCAAGTCCTTGGGAAGGACTCAATAGGTGGATAAATGCCAAATCCAGTCTAAACATCTAGCTGACTATGCGACCAACAAATATATATATATATATATATATATATATATATATATATATAAATAAATTACTTGTATGGCTGCCCATCTTCAAATCAGAACTCTGGGCGGCTTGCAACCATAACATACAAACTATATCATACAAAAAATTAAAAGCAAAAAACAATGGAAACAGAAACAGAAAAACCTGGCACCACAACCCAACTCCCTAAATGCAACCCACCAAACTCTTCCAACTCTGGCTTGACCCTATTGCAATGCTTGGGGGAAAAGCCAGATCTTCATGGCTTTTGAGAAAGTTAAGAGGGTAGGGGCCTGCTGGATCTCCAGGTGGCAACATTTAAGGGAAGGGACCTGGAGCATGCCTACTCTACCTGATCTGGTGGGATGGGCCGCCAGAGAGAGGTGGTCCCATAAATAACCTGGCCCTGTGCCATGGAGGGCTTTAAAGGTGATAACCAGCACCTTGAATTGCCCCTGGAAGAAAACTGGGAACCAGTGCTGCTTCCGCAAGAGAGGTGTGACATGGGTGAACCTAGGACCTAAGCCCACCACCAATTTGGATGGCTTGAAAAGGAAATCAGGTCAATAAAGCCATCTGTGTTTCTGCTCAACAGAGTTGTCCATGTACCTCTTCACCAGCAACCACAGAAAATAGCCCTCAATCCAGATGTGTTTTAGGTAACATCTGCCCCTCTCTAAGCCCACTGGCAGGCAGAAGTGCTCTGCTCAACGAATAAGGGCTGGAACCGCGACCAGGAGCCGATTTGCCAAAAATCAAGTTGGAACGTCCTGCATTTCAAGAGGGGGAAAAGGGCAAGGTCTCGCCAGACTTCTTCACAAACCGCAGGAGAGGAAAGTCCTCGACTTCCCAAAGTGAAAAAAAGGGAGGCATTTGCCAGATTGAGCCAGCATCTTAATCATCTAATCTAAATTAGCCTGGGATGAGTGACGTATACCTGAAGAGATCATGCCCAGAAGGAAAAGGGGGAAACACACATAACCTAAAGTGAAATCATTTTCTTCCTTTCTGCAGAACAGAAGCCTCCCTGTTTGCCTCTTCGTATTAAAAAAAAAAAATCTTGCTGGAGGGAAAACATCCACATTAATCAGGTCTTCCAAGTATAACAGTAAATATAAAAAACACACGTTATTTCTGGAGTTGCCTTAGCAGTAAACAGGCAGTATTTCAGGGTAATTTCTTTCTGTTCCCTTTTTATTCAGCTTACAGAGGCAAACAACACTTCTGGGTCATGCTGGACCTATAATGGTCTTGTCTGAATGTAACATTAAACCAGCATTTAGTACTGAGGGAATGAGGTTCCCCTTCCAACAGGACTGGGGAGAAATTGGAAGTATTTGAACAAACAATGGTTTGTTCAATTAAGCTTAGAACAAACCATGATTCAGAGTCTGGGCTTGCTCAGATAAATCAGGGATAGGCAACTTTCCTTTACGTAATTTTTAGTGGGATGAGGACCACAGTGGGTGGGGCAAGGAACTGGGCGTGGCCATCTCATAGTCCTGCCATGTGCCCTTTCAAGGGGAACACACTTTGGATTCTCCCACTTTAAAATAATCATCTAAACCCCAAACTTTAAATTTTGTATGTTTTCCTTTTCAAAATGGTGGGAAAGGGTGCCACCTATTTTCCACAACACTTTCTATTTCAGAGAGTGTTTAAGGGGCATGAAAAAGTAGTTTGACCAGGACTAATAGACAGTTTTATATCGATCAAATTTCTGTTTTTTGCAGTTAGCTGAAAAAGACAAAAAAAAGGCTTTCAGTCTTGCTGCGGTTCCACAGAGATGGAGATGGGATCCAGAGGTCTGTGACAGTACCTTGAATCACTTCCAGAGGGCATCACATCTAAATGTAACCAATGAAGCTCGCTTGCCTAATCTTAGTTATTCTTTATTATATTTCTAACCTCCCTAATAGCTACGAGGGACTGGCTTGAATCACAGAGTTATGGCTGCCATTTTGACTTTTTTGCCCTCTTCCCCTCAAGGACACTGCAAGGCTGGGAATCCAACAATGTGTCGGCAACTCCCATTCCTCTGTTCCAAGATCTTTGGAGTTCGGTCTGCAAATTGCCGAAATCTGCAGTGCTATGTTTTTGCAGCACTAAAGGCTTTTCTTTTTTTAAAAAAATACAATTTTGCAATTAGGGTCTCCCCCCACCCCTGTTTTTATAGGGTGCTCTGAACCGGGGAAAGTTGGGCAGTTTTGGTGGGAGTTGAAACCAGACATCTCAGCGTCGCCAAGGTTGAGAAATACGGATAGAGGATAAAACTTCACCCTAATAAATAATCAAAATGATTAGCACCCACCAACCTGGAGGGAGAAGCGGCTGTGCATTTTAGAAGTGGATTCTCATCCGCCTCCTCAAACGGGAGGAAGAAGCAACTGAATTAAGACTGAAATAAAGCAGTTGTATTTTGTCCTGCTATCCTCCAAGGTAGGTTTTTTTAAAGGTACAGTTTTCTAACAGAAAACAGAAAGACCCCCATGTGCCAAAGCTACCGAATTAGCAGGACATCCCTGCATACACTGTCGCTTTGCTTCCAAATCAGATGTTTTAGGAAGGAAGGAAGGAAGGAAGGAAGGAAGGAAGGAAGGAAGGAAGGAAGGAAGGAAGGAAGGAAGGAAGGGAGAGAGAGGAATATTTTGCCAAGTACTTGTGGAAAGTAACCCATTAGCAGAGAAATAAATGGCAATTGAATATTGCTAACAGATTGTATCGGGAAGCGTTCAGGCTCCAAACATTCATTTCAAAGATTTCAGTGTTTGCTACCATTTCCATCTTTTTCTTTGCATCTGTAAGGATTTGCAGTTTTTTGCCCATAGGGACTAGCATCCTACTTTTTCATTTAGCATCTTAAAGTTTAAAAGCCATGCTCCTGTTTACTACAGAAGAAAAGGCTAACATTCCCATTTTATAAGTAGGAAACAGAAGCAGGGAGAAAACAGCTTGGGCTAGCAAAACTCAGGAGGACACTGGGTCCTCCAACTTCTCCTAATCAATCCATAAGTTCCAAGGTGCCTATTTTTCTAATTCAGACATTCTAATACAGTGTTGTCCAAACTTGGCCACTTTAAGATGAGTGGACTTCAACTCCCAGAATTCCCCAGCCAGCATGGCTGGCTGGGGAATTCTGGGAGTTCAACTCCACTCATCTTAAAGTGGACAAATTTGGACAACACTGTTCTAATATAACAGGTCATTTTGGAGGAACATCTATCTCCCTCCAGACCACTGTTCTCCCTTCTTAGCATTGTTTCAATCAGTCCTGAACTCAGCAGAGGATGCTTTAGAGTCCAAGATGACCATCAAGCAGCTTTGCAAATAGATCCTGCTGTCTGAGGACACTGGCAAATTCAGAATGGCTCTTGGCAGCCCTGTCAACCAAGGACACTTTTGAATAAAGGACGATCCAATGGCAGCTTTGCAAGCAGAGAGACCCCCCTACAACCATCTGTAAGAACAGAGGTGAAGGTGAAGTCTTCCTCAGTTTGAACCCAACTCCTGATAACTTCATGGGCACGTTCATCTCCTTTGATTATTGCTTTCTTCCTGGGTGTTTTTTCCAACTTCCCAATCCAGCCCACAGCTCTGATATTCCCTGGTGGTCCCCCATCCATGCACTAACCGGGTCTGCCCTGCTGAGCTTCCAAGACTGCTGAGACCCAAAGAGGATGCCTTCAGATAAAGGACTGTCCTCTGTAGGAGACATAAACCGCCCATTTGCCACCTGTATCGACTCTTTGCCTTCCAAAAAAAAAAAAAGATGGCATTTAAAGATTCCGAGGAGGAGGAAACTGAAAACATGAATCAATTTTAATCAGTGTAATTAAGAGATTAACAAACTGATTGCAGATCCAAGCCCAAAAAACAAAACCACATAGTGCTGTTAAAGCCGATGTGGCCACCTGGATCTTTCTACTTTCATCACTGAAGCAGAAGCTGCTCTCCTTCCTTCTTCTGCAACCCCACCTGTTTCCTCTCTGTTGTGGAACCAGAAGTACTTGGGAGGATTACAGTCCCAGGGCTGGTTTTACAAGCCAGGTGCACAGGTGAAAAGGAGTAGGAAGGGCAGGAGGAAGGCCCAGAAAGGAAACACAAGGAGCATGGCTTTCGTGGGTCCTCGAAGTCATCCATCAGGGGAAATGTGAATTTATCTCTTCCATATCCAGGCACCCAGGCACGTAGTTGTATCTTTTGTCACATTCCCTCCAACATTTTAAGGCCAAAATTCACTGTGTGGGACCACTCAGATTACCCTCATCAATTCAGCAAACGGCTCAGATCATTCATTTATTCCGTAACGCGCCAAGTGACCCTTTGGGTTGAAGTTGAACCTTGTATTCTTCCTACCCAACAGGTTCCCATTTGAAAATATTTATCAGAGTAGTCACAATATGGGACATGACTGGAAGGGCACTGCAGATGCTTTAGTGTTCATCCAAGGGAATGGGTGCATATGCCCCAGAATCAAGGCATTTCATCTACCCATCCAAAAGAGAGAGAGAGAGAGAGGGGGAAAGATCTCCAATAGATGATTTTCCAGCCTCTTCCAGAAATTCTCCACCTTTCATGAAGTCCTTTCTACTATTGATTTGACCATACCATCAAGAAGGTTTTCCTAATGTCCATCCAAAATTTGCCATCTTGTAATTTAAACATAAATTAGAAGGGTTCCTGCCCTAAACAAGCACCAGAAAACAAGCTTCTGTCCTACTGTCATAAGGAGTTGTTTTCCATCCTACAAAACAAGGCACAGGTTGCCTGCCCTTGGCACACCTATTTCAGAGACAGAAGCCCTAGAAGCCCTAGATCACACATCTTAAAATTGCTGAGATTGAGAAACACTGCCCTAGATGGTTTTCTTGACCTGATACTTTTGATGCACCAGGCTGTCTGCTTTGCTAAGTTTAAGCAAAGGATTCTGGACATTTAATCCCAAACTGAATTTAGCAGAATTTCTACAATAAGTTGGGAAACCATAAAAAAAAACCACCTAGCTAGGTAAC
The DNA here is from genome assembly GCF_059951505.1 of Python bivittatus. Taxonomy (NCBI): domain Eukaryota; kingdom Metazoa; phylum Chordata; class Lepidosauria; order Squamata; family Pythonidae; genus Python; species Python bivittatus. The sequence goes on along the minus strand of NW_028277057.1, from coordinate 1,629,431 downwards.
TCCAACAGCTCATAGTCCACAAAAACCACAGGGCTTTCATGCTAATACTGTTTGATGTCTCTCCATCAGCAGTTTTGAAAGATAGATCCAGAAAGATCTCTTTTGCAGAAAGAACCTGCCCTTGTGGAATGGGTGCTGCTGAGTCATTGGCTCACGTCCTCCTCTCTTGTGACTTCTCTGGAGGCTCTAATAATATCTTCTAAACATCAATTCTGGGCTGTTCTGGGTGACCAAAAGGCATTTGCATGTCGGCTCCTATCAGACAAAGACTCTAGAACAACATTATCATAGCTAAATTCATCACTATGAGCCACAGACGCAGCTACTGTAGAACACCTCACTCAGCTGATCAGGCAGGAATATGTAATATGGTTGCTGCATGGTTCATTCTACAATTATCTAACCCCATGCATATGTTGATGTCTTGCAACTAATATTGGTCAGTGACCACAAGAAAAGGCGATTGATTTTGTTCTTAACCAGAGGCAGTGTGATCAATCAGGAATTCATCCATCAGCCTTCAAGGGATCTTGACTCTCCTTGAGACTGGCACACGGGTGTTCTCAGAGTATGGTTGGAAGTCAAGACGGCAGCCATGATGGTCTGATCAAAAGTCTGCAAGGCGACACAGATAAAAACCAAGTGGAGCTTTGACTGCACTGTCATGGCTGCCATCTTGACCTTTTCAACCAGACCTTGCAGACACCCCCTAATCTGACAAGACATTCAGGCAACTGGCATGGGGGCAGAGAAGGGCAATGAGGACGATCCAAGGCTGGAAACAAAGAGGCTATTCCCACCAGTTATTTAAATCAGCCCAATCCAGCCATCGTTCGGCCGATGTGGAGCGTGTCTGGATTAGTGACACAGCACCACAATGGTGGCTGGAGGATCCCACAAATAGCCACCGAATCCTGCAAGAAAAAATGAAAGGAAATGGATATGCTTAGAGAAGACTGAAGGGGAGGGCGATGATGCCACTTTTTAAATATCTTGGGGGTGGGGGGACTTGTAGAAGGATGCCTGACCTACTGTCTATTGTCCCCAAATGCAGGACATAGATTTAAGCTATAGAAGGCAAATTCTGACTGAAAGTTCAGAAAAAAGTCCAAGGAACAGTTCAGCAGTAGAAAAAGGCCAAGCGAGAGGGTGGTCTCCTGTTCACTGGGCATCTTCGGGCCGAATTTTGACAGTAATCTCTCAGGGATGCTCAAATTTGGATTCCTGCACTGAGAAGAGGGTTGGGCTAGATGTCCCCAAGAGCCCCCTCCCATTATATATGATGTTATGAAAAATACAACATGCTTTTTGATACCAAGTTTAGTTTGCCATTTAGCTTTCAGAAAGCAGCAATTCAAGGAATCAAATAGAGGGACTTTGGGAGTGATTTACACACATGTGTGAACCTGGCTGACTGCTGCAACCACTGAGGCTTCTCAATTACTTTTTTGTCTGGGTGTGGTTGCTGGTGCCTCTCAAAAGCCATGTTCTAATGCCAGTTGCAAAATTTCAGTCTGTAAAGAGAATCAAAAGGTGGGGGAGGGAAAAAAAAATCTGGCATATAAAGATACAGATAATTCGCCCACAAGTTTAAACTGCCAGAAACTTGTCAAATTAGAACAGGCAAATCTCACATAGAGCATCTAATCGGCCTATCACAGAAATCTTTAATTTCCGTCCTCTGTTGAAATGCAGAAGAGGAGTTGAAGATGATTCATCGCACAAGCTGGTCTTGTATTTATAATTATGCTAAGTGCCTTAACTCCAGATGAAGACGGTAGGTAGATGGCCCTCGAAAGATGGGCCAGTCAAGTCTTCCCTGTTGCTCAGCCTCTGAAAAGCATCCTGGGCCTTAGCTGGATCCTGTATGGCCACCCTTGGTTGAGTTCACACAACATGCTAATTCCTATACTTGAGAATGTCCACCTCCCTACTCCACTTCCAAAGTTAGGCATGGCCAGGAGAGAAGAAAGGGGCAGTAACATCTGCACTCTGGAAGTGAAATGAATTGAGAGAGAGGGAGAGGGAGAGGGAGAGGGAGAGGGAGAGGGGGAAGGAAGGAAGGAAGGAAGGAAGGAAGGAAGGAAGGAAGGAAGGAAGGAAGGAAGGAAGGAAGGAAGGAAGGAAAGAAGGAAGGAAGGAAGGAAGGACGGACAATGTGGGCTGAAAAACAATTTTTGCAGTCCTTCCTGGTCTCTGAAGAGGCCAGATGTGAGAGCTGGGAGAAGCAAACTTTGGTTGTTTAAGGGCTCCAAACAAAAGTTTTGGACTACCAATCTCATCAACTCTTGCCATGTTGGCCACGCTGGCTGGGGCTGAGGGGGACTCCAAGTCAGAACATCTGCAGGTATCTAATTGGCTTTCCCTGTTTTCAGCTCCCTTGCCAGCTCTGCACATCTTGGGTCCTCATCTCCCTAATGGCCATGCACAACAGGGCTGTCTCAGCTATGGAACTCTCTGCCTCATGATGATAATTTCCCTTTGGGTGAGCGGACGTGCTGCTGGTAACTGAAAACATTATTTTTTTTTTCCAACGAGCTTGCATCCTTCCATGATTTCACTGAACTTCTTAAGGTTTGGGTTTTTCCTTTGGACTGTCAGCTGGTGCTCCTTCTACGCAGGCTGGGTTGTTTTTGTGACATATGGTTATGATCTTTTGTTACCTTCCCATTGATTTATGTCACCCGTTAGCTGCTCTGACACTGCTTTTTGAAGGGAAGAACTGGCAGACAAGTTTTTATATAAATCACATCAATATTGGTAAGCAAACTCAGCCTTTAGTGACCTTTCTCCAAAGGAAAAACAAACCTGGGTAAATATTACGTCTTTAATACTGCTTACAACAGTGCACTGAGCACGGAATACAATTGGGTGCACAAACTCACTGCTTACGTTGAACACACCTTGTTGGATCACAGAGGGATTTTTTGAATCCCATCTTTCCTGCTCTAAAGTAATAGAATTCAGCAGTTCTGGAGATCTAGCTTGAACTAAGTTTAACAGGCAACAGATGATTCCCCCTTTCCTTGAATTCAGAATGCAGAGACTGCCTCCGCACAACATAGCCTGTTAGTCTACGGTGGCAAAAAATCAGGAGCCTGGCAACATTTTTTCCGATTCACAAAATCTTATATCTTTTAGTAACATTGTGAGTCGGAAAAGGTACCACCAGACTCCTGATGTCTAGCCTGGTTATTAAATCCAATTTCTGGGTTTAACAATCCACTGAATCAAAGTTTAACCCAAGTGGTTTGGTTTGCATGACTCTTTAACCTGCAAGAAAACTAAGCAAGATTCACTCCAGCCCAAGCTTTACCTGCAGCTGCAATGTTTGTAACTGACCTGGTTAAGCACATTGGGTGAAGAACAGAGAAGGAGAGAGCATTCCAAAATACATATTTTTAAAAATGTATTATTTTTTTCTACCCCAGAACAAGACAATGTACATTTTCAGCCTCCTCCCACAAAATGGTGCTTATTCTCAAGAAGAGCATTAGGAAAACAGAAGCATTTTTTAAAAAAAAAATTTACAAGCATGATTTAACTGAGTTTGAAATATGAAATTGCACAGATCTAAGAATATTTACTGTAATCTATCTTGGCAAACCATTTTTTAAAGAAAAGAGTTTGTTGTAAACTCCCAGGACTGTAGAAACAGTTGAATGGACAGAGAGAAGAGAATGCGTGACTGTGGATGAAGCGAGTTGCCTTTTGGCAAAGGGAACACAATTCATGCTTTAGGGAGACTCCAAAATGTGTAAACAGTAATACACAGCATAGTCAGGGCCAGAATGTCCTATTTTTTCTTAGATATGGGGCAGCTTTCCTGGGACCCACCTGCTTCCCAAGCCATGCTAAATCCACTTTAGGCCTCCCATTACCATTTCTATGAGTTTCACAATTCAAATGATGGGAATTTGATATTGATATTGAAGCATTGATATTCAACAATTATGCTCTGGAATATGGGATTCAGGAACCCATGCATCTCTAAGCCTTCAGCCTGCCAAACCTGGTTTAAAATTACCCATCTGCACTAATGTTAAAGCACATTCATAAACCATCATCCTTTTTTCCCTCTCTCATCATAAATTCTGTTGCGTTCCAGGCAAGTCAAGGTGACTTTCCCTTTCAGTGATTCCCACATCTGGTCAGTAATCTGGTCATCCTGGTTGCATTTCCTCCCCCAGCAGGACCCTCCACTGGGGATGATGATGCTGATCTCAGAAATACCCACCACAAGAGGCGTGTTTTAACATATTAGCAATGTAATCTGACTGTGGCATCTGCCTAATCCAGCTTGGCCACCCAGAGGGTGAACACAGAGAGTGAACGCAAGAATGGGCACCAATTACAGTTCTGAAAGAAAGACAGGACTTACTTCTCGGCTCCCGAGGTCCATCAACGGTCACTTTAATGGCCCGGTGGTAGGTAGCAACCTGAGTAGGGTTGGTGAAGACTGTGATGGTCAACGTAAAGCTTTTTCCTTTAAAAGAAATAACAAAGAGAGGAAATTAGGAAAAAAGAGGTTACATGAATTCAGAAACTGATAGGATCCTCTTTAGTATGTAGGAGTATTTTTTAAAGAACGATAACAGGAATGGGATAGACTGGCAAAATTTCTGTTTTGCATAGAGAAGATACCTGTCCAGGCTGCATCTCCAGGTAGGACATACTGAGTCCTTCTAGTTGATGACTTTGATTCTCAAGAGTTTCCAACTGTCATCTAGAAGGACACAATATCAGGCAGTGTCTTGTGTTCTTATAATCCTTACAATAAACCCAACATTTAACAATGCTATATAAATAGCTTTTTCAATTGGATTGTGGCATTTGCTAAACTTGTGTACACATCAACACTCACATAGCATTCTTAATTTGGTGTCGGGGAGTGTGCCTTTGAGTCAATCTTGACTCCTGGTGACCGCCTGGACAAGTCCCTGTAGTCTCCTTGGCAAGATTTCAGAAGTGGCTTGCCATTGCTTTCTTCTTCCTAGGGCTGAGAGAGGGTGGCTGGCCCAAGGTCACCCAGATGGCTTCGTGCCTAAGACGGGACTAGAACTCTGGGTCTCCTGGTTTCTAGCCTGGTGCCTTTAACCACAACACCAGACTGGCTCTCAGCATTCTTAACTAGCCAGATTGAATCTGGTGCTTTACTGTTCCAATGTATAATATATAAACTCCATGTTTCAATACATGATTAAGCTGTGGCCATCTCTCTCTGGCTCTTAACTATGTTCGTGTCCCATGTGCCAAGCTCTGAAAAGCTATTATTTTAACAGAGGAGAGTTAACATTTTCCCATTTGAACCATTCAATAAAAGAGCTGCTCTGAACCAATGAATACATCTCATTATCTTTTGATAAAACACTATTTTTAACATAATCAAGAAATAACTCCATGAAATGCAGGGACAACATGAGTTCTCTTATCCTTTCAATTTCAATCTTCTTCTTCATCATCATCATCATCATCATCATACAATCAACACTTCTCTCATATTTAGCAACATGAAATATATCTCTCCCTCAGGGGTTACCACTTCAGCATTTATCCTTCAGCCCCGAATGTAACTCTGTCTGTCTGTCTGTCTGTATGTCCACCTGCCTGTCTGTCCTTATAATTTGCTCCAACCCCAAAAGGCTTTGGGCACCGTTCAACAACAAATACAAGCAAAAACAACAAACACAAGCCACATCACAATAAATTCATCATCAAAAAAGAAAAACCACCTCAAGATAAGCGCCCATCACCAGTGTTTTTTCTATATGATGCCACTCAATTCCATCAAAGCGAACTTCATTAAAAAAATAACAAAACTCTGATTTGTGCAATAAATGTTTTCTAAAACCAGATTCAAACTCTATACAAACCCCAACTCAATTTTGTTCCCACTTCATTTGACAGGATATATCTTGGTGACTCTAAATTATTAATCAAATTATAAAACCAACCCACAGCTTTACTTTATTGATTTAGTCTATTGACCATATCAAGTATAAAGCATTCCTTTATACTTGATATGGTCAATAGACTAAATCAATAGAGTTGATTGATTGATTGATTGATTGATTGAACCAACCCACAGCTTTTCTTCCATATATGTTACACAATATTGTTTCAAATTTTGTGTGCTTCTTAGGTGAATCATGTTTCCTTAAAATATATATTAGCTGAGTGTTTAACTTTTCAATTATGGTATAAATTAGATTGGCATTATCTCTTATCTCCAACTAATTCTGTGCAGGGTTTTATTTTGCTTTATTTCAGCCAATCCCCTTTCTTCTAAACTTGACTTTCCAGTTCTTTATCACAGTATATGACAATTAGTGGAATTTGTTTTGGATCAAAGAAATCATAATATTTATTTCATCTTTTTCAAAATTAATGTTTAAGGATTTTATTTAATAAATGTGGGTTAATGCCGAAGAATGTTTTTATTATGCTGGAGGAGCCAGAGATTTTCCCAACTGAATAAAACATAAATACAAGTCATCACTCATAATCCTTCTCTTTATGTATGGAAAACTGAACCCTCCTCTTTGTGTAGAATTGTCTAAAGTTTAACTGCAAGTCTTCCTTTTTCTTCCACCCCACGAGAATGTAGTCATCACTTTTTGCTCATTAATTAGAATAATGGAGGAGGATACCTTAAAATAAATGAGTGGGACATTCATCTTTTCAATCACTATTTCCTCATCTAGGAAATGTTTTAATTGAAAGGGCATTCATGCCAAACCCATGCTCTACCACTGGGCCAGGGTGACCCCCCCCCCCCCATGTCTGACAGGGAGCTTGGCTAATTCCAGGTGCCTGACTCATCTTCTAAGATGGTTTTCATTTTTGTGGCTTTGTGGTTTTCAGGTATACACATAGGTCTTTCTTGAACATTCAACTTGCAATTGTGAGGAAAGTGCCCCAAAGTCATCAGGAAACCTTTTTTACCTTCAGAACAAGGAGAGCTCTGGTGAATCTGAAGGCAATGGAGTTCCTGCAACCCTGTCTTCAAACCACATAATCACAGCTTCCTTTGTTAAGTAGATACTCAACCACTGCCACTTGGAGGTGTAGTTATAGCATTGCCAGCATGTCTGGCAAAGTAGGGGTCATGGCCAAACAAGGGAAGTTGATAATGAGACTTGGTTAGTCTTCCCAGCATCTAAGATCTTTGATAAAACAGAGGTCACTTTTATCTTAGCAATCAGTAGCAGCAATAAGAAGTTGGCAGCACTTGTCTTCAAGAGCTACTATTTCTGATTAGGTCCATCTAAATTAAGTTTACCCAACATGGATTCAGACCTTGTTTGGAATGTTAGTTCACAGGGATATCAGACTATGCAGAAGGACTATCACAGGACAGTGCTGTATTTCAGTACAATATTGATCTGAAGTCTGTGTTTGCATTGAAGATAAACAACCGTGAGAAGGAAGATTAGGGATTTTGAAGGCACCCATCAGCCTGATCCAGTAAACAGTAAACTTGAAGGCCTCTTTGAATGGTTGTCCAGTCTACACCGAGAGCCTATGCATTCTGCTTTAGAAAAGAGACCATTCTGTAGGGAGTCTTTCTCCATTGAAAAGATGATTCCAAATCTGTAGGACGATAAGGAACTCTGACATGTCTCATCAGGTCATTAGAATAATCAGAAGAGTAGACTAAGCACCAAACCCTGAAGTCACTTGTTCATCTTATTTTTCAAATGGTGAGATGTGTTTAAATTACAAGTATTGTGTCTGTTTTTAGGGGATGTCCATGGGGGTGGAGATCAAAAAAGTGAAGATGATGGGTGCAACTGTAATCAAAGCTGCCATTTTGACATATTTTACCTTCTCTATGGAAGCTTTTTAGCACAAATCTGCAAAAAACAATTTCTTAGCAGGCTCTGAATGAGGGATTTAAAAATGAGGAAGCTGATGGGGGGGGAAATGGTGTCATTTTGGTTGTGTGGTCAAGAAACATACATCTTGGCTATCCCTGAACAAGCAGTGCAGTATTAATATGTTGCTTGGGTTGGATCTCATGCATTGCCATAGTTCTTCACGGTGGTGGGTTCTAGGATAAAAGGATCTTATAATGTAACTAGAATAAGAGAAGGCTTTAAACTCTGATCAAGAAACTGACTTCTGCATGTAGGGAGTTAATTGTGCAGAAGTATGGGTGCATTCAAATATGCAGCTCATATAGGTCCATTTCCAATCCAAAATGGTACCATCCAGAGGGGGAACCCCCCCCAATCATTACCAATTCTGCTAAAAAACTGTCCTATGTATGAAAATATTTTATTGAGTTTTATAGATGTTTGATCAAAAGCTTGCCTACAGCAGAAGACAAAGACTTCCACTCCCCACCCCATCCCACTTTTCTAAGCTTAATCCACGACTCCAAGTTGAAGAGAAAGGAACTGAAATCAAACTCTGTAGCGCTGCAAGGAGTCAAGACTACTGTAATTTCTCAGCCCAGACATGGAGACCTGAGTGGTGGTAACGGTGGGGCTCCTAATGAATTCAAGAGTCAAGTTTGGATTGAGCTATGTTCACGTTTGGAACTTTGTGTAAAGTGGACGGAAAAAAGGAAGGGGGGAGGGAGGAGACTTAAGCAAATAATTGAGTACAGAAATGAAAGCTTAATTCATAAAAGCAAAACATTTTCCATTCATCAACCTGAAAGCAGTTAAATCGGCGGGGGGGGGGAGTAGTTTGAAAGAAAAAAGCCTGCCTGCCATTTGGGAAAAGATCTAGCAGGAAAGCGGAAATGCACAGAAGAATGTAAACTATTTGGGTTTCACAGAGCGCAACAAGTAAACAGTTATTACATGCAAATCATTCCTAAGATCACTTGCCGAGAAGCCCCAAAAATCTTTTTGACAGTTCCTGCACGGGCATTCAACATTTGGAGGAAAAGGCTAGCGAGTAGCCATGAGATCTGGAGTGCCTGCCTCATTTTGCAGGAGTGCACGCTAAAGACGGTGGTTGGGTTTCAAGAAAGCTTGAATTAAAGTCACCCTAAGACCATTTTTTGATCTTGCCAATTATTGCCGTTTTATTCATCGATCTTTCTATAGAGCCTGCATGTCAGGGTTGACCGCAGGGTGTGGTCACAAGAGGTCAAGATAGTAGCTACACAAGTGCAGTTGAAGCTCCATCTTCAACCAAAAAAAAAAAAAAAAAAGCAACAGGTGGAGTTTCAATCACACCATGGTGGCTACCATCTTGATCTTCTTTGACCATTCCCCATGGACCTCCCTGCTTAACCTGGAACGTAGTGTGCTCCCTTCCTTCTCAAACACAGTTATATAAATCTGGCACAGAATTCTTCCAAAAGGCTGAAGTTGAATGACAAAGCATGTGTTTTGCACGTAATGGTTCCTAGCATCTCCAGGGAAGACGGTTAAAGCCTTGGAGGGATCTTTCCAATCCGTGCAATGTCGGTCTTGGTATAAGGCTGCTTCCTACAAATGCACAGAGGTCTAACAATTGGTCCCAGATTGCTAAAGATTCAGGAGACTGTTATGTAAACTGTCAGCTGCAACTTCCCCATGATCCGTGAAGAAACCTTGCTGGATCATAGGAAGGCTGTTACAATGAAAAGTCTCCACCCCATAAGACATTTAATTCATTAATTCATTATGCTGACCATGTAGTAGGGTATCAGTTGGTTCTAAATGGGAAATAGTTCTGTTGCTGGAATACGTATAAAGCTTTCATCTCAGTAAATCTAGCTGAAGGGAACTCTGTAAGAATCATGCTTGGAAAAGAATCACTTTCATTTTCAGGCATCTATCAAAAGTCTAATAAAAGGCTGGGAATATTGGTGGTCTAATCCCAATACACCCTTCATGCCTTCATTCCATGCACACCTGCAGCATGAATCAGGTAGCCTTGACTGAAAAATAATGTTTTTAGCTCAAGAGCAATTCTTAGCCCAGTGTTTCTCAAACTTGGCAACTTTAAGATGTGTGGACTTCAACTCTCAGAATTCCACACCCAGCCATGCTGGCTGGGTAGGGAATTCTGGGAGTTGAATTCCACACATCTTAAAGTTGCCAAGCTTGAGAAACCCTGACTTAGCCTTTGAGCTATGGGCCAAGGGCCATACACCAAACAGCAAGCAGAGGCCAGAAAATGAAAGAGGTAGAGCCAAGCCAAAATTAAACTAGATGAAATGTCATTTTAATCAAAATGAAAGCAATTAAACACAATGAAAGCGATTACTCCCTGTTTATTAAATAATTAAGCATTAAATGTTACAATTCAGCAGAAATATTTGAAGAAGCTCTAAAATGATCAACAAAGGATTGAGGGGGAGACATATGACTATGGGACTATTGTTTGTACAGTTTTAGTCTACAACTATTGATGTTTCCTTCCAGAACTTCATATGTACAAACACCTAGCCCAGAGCACCCTTTAAAACCTTATATCTCAACTTTACATTACCAAACATGCACATATACGCATACACACATACAAGTGGAGTTCTTGAACTTCTGCAAAACCCCCACCAAGTTGGAGGTACCTCCTTTCCAGCTAAATAGCGATCTGTCCCAGGAGAAGGAGAATGCTAGGGAACTAGATTAGAAGACCTACTCCCCATAAGTTTGTCCCATTCCCTTCTTAAACTTTTTAAAAATCCTTAGCTCACTTTCCATCTCCTTACCTCGGCCACTCCGTCCGACAAAGCGAAGGTCATTGAACCTGGCCACCTGATTCTTCATTACGGCCGAGGCATTCCGGAGCTCCGCCGAGTAGTTCTCATCATTACCAGCCATGACCGTTACCACGGTCCCATCAGGCACGTCCCCAAGGGCTACCACCTAGAATGAATAAAGGTGGCATTTAGAATTAATTAATTAATTAAAACTGTCCGTTAAACAACATGAATTGTAACCATTCAAGGGACATTTGGGACCCAGGGCTGAAACACTATTTAATATGGGCAAGGTGGGGGGGCACAGCCAATTCTCTTGGACGAGCCTTAGGTTGCAATCCTATAAATACACTTTAAGGCTGCAGTTCTAAACCTTGGCCTCCCCAACACCCAGATATATCAGCAATATAATTCCCAGCATTCCCTGCTCACATGGCCACAGGAGTAAGTCAACAGGATTTATTTCTGAGAAAATAAGCATCGCGTTAGATTGTTATTGGGGGACAGAAAGATTGAAGAACTTGATTTAGGGAACTTTGGGGATATGAACTGATTGAAATGTAATGTAAACTTGGAATGGAATTGTCCATTGGCATTGGCATTTGCTACCATGTTCTGTATAGCATAGGATATATTTTTATTCATTTATTTGATTTATTATTTATTACTGCATTTTTTTCTACGCTGCTCAGTTGCAAAAAAAAAACAAACCCTCATGCGGATTTTGAGAAAATATACATTTAGAAATGTCTTCTCTCCTCTCTTTCCCTTTTTCTTTCTTGAAAAGTCATTTAGATAAATCTTTTAAAAAAGCGTTTAAATGCATTTAAACATTCTCACAGTCAGAATCAGGACAGAAACAACAAAACGACAACATAACATTTATTAAATTTATATGCTGCCCGACTCCCAACAACTCTGGGCAGAATTATTTATGAATGAATGAAAACGTGTGAAAATGAAATGGGGCTGTGGTGAAACTGCATTATTCATCTCTAACTTGGGACAGAACCTTCATCTCAGAGGGAACTCTTCTGAATACAGCACACCCATAAGATTATTTTACAGTGGATGCTAAGCCTAGTCAGCCTTCGACATCAACAAAAAACCTTGTTTGCCCTGGCTTCTGGCTGAATTTCTGTGTCCTGAGTGTGTTTCTCTCATTGCTCTTGCATTCTTTTACATATAGTATTTATATGGTTCCAAATAGCTTTCCTTTGGGATTACTTTTAATGAAAAGCTGGGTAAAAAGTGTACTAAGTGAATAAAAGAAATAAAAAGAGCCACTCTGAATGAACCCTCTGGGACAGAAGAAAATGGTAATACACACCATCGTTATGTTATAGTATTTCCTAAGCTCTTGAAAAAGACAGCTATTATATGTATCAGCTTAAAATGCACACATACAGATACTTATCTGTGGAGTTAGATCTAGAGAAATCCACACGCATGCATATAATAAATATTAAGATATTGCACCTACATTCAGTAACCACTTCCATTATCGTCTGGCAGGTTGTAGGAATTTAAATCAAGGCAACTTAACTCAATATTTTAAATTAGCATTAAAAAAAACCAGTTTTAAACCACTGATTTAATGGCAATTCCTCATAACTACTTGTGCAAATGTGACTGCTAATGCAGGCTGATTTATGAAATAGAACAAGCAACATTTGAAGCGTTGCCTCATTCTTACAACTAAGCCATACATCTTTTTTGTTTTGTTTTAAATTTGTGCAGGTTTTCCTTCGGTCATCTTTTATTTACCTAGTACAGGAGTATCTTAAAATATTCCAACATAGCAGATTTCCCTTTGTAACTTCCCTATGTAACTGGCCTATAACTATCACTGTCTAAGAAACAAGTAATAAAAATAGTAGTTCAACACAATCGAGGGTCACCAGGTTGGAGAAGACAACAAGATAGTTATTGTTTTTTTAAAACTGATAACCATAAAAGTTAGAGCGATTAACTAAAAGATTCCAGGAACATTTTTATAAAGTTTAAAAGTTATTGGGTGGGATAAAGCTGTTTATTTTATCAGAAGAAAATGAGATGCTTAAATTGGCTTGCTGGAGCTGGAAACATATCTGAGGAATGATTCAATTGGTTCTTCAGAAAAGCTTCAATTAAAACCAGGCATCTTTTAGAAAACAAAGCCCCTGATGAGTTGGGTATTATAAGAGTTAAAGTAGAAGCAGAAATTCACTATAGAGATTAATTGTTGGTTAATTAATTGTTTAATTAAAAGTCCACAGCTTGTGGACTTTTAGAGAGAGTATATCAGATCCCGATAATTTTTTTAAAAAAATTATATACTCTGTCAGCCCAACAATTTTTCAAAAATAAGCAACATTGATAATGTCTTTACCAAGACAACACATCACATCTGGGAAAAAAGGTATCCAGTATCAACAGACGGAATCTCCCCTCTAGCCCCTCTAACTCTAAAGCATGCTGGCTGGGGAATTCTGGGAGTTGAAGTCCACACATCTTAAAGTTGCTGAGTTTGAAAACACTGTACTATGGGAATCAGGAGATCTCCTTTCCGCCTCTATCCATGAAGTCAATGGAAAGTGTTATATCAGTGGCCCCTAACCCCAGCAAGATTAGCAACTCTATCATACAATCATTCTTCAAGATGTTGGAGGGGCTGCAGACAAAAGGGATCATTTTACCCTGTGTTGTGATCATCTGATAACATAACATCATTTAGGTGGAAATTTTTTGGTAAAATTAGTATTGTTACAAAACAAACAGCTGAAGGCTCTCCCAAGCTGGGACTGTGATATTGATTGATACAATCTTATGCTACACCAAAAAATCAGGGTGCAATTGTTTTCTTGCTAATTATTGCTCAGTGTTGGAAATGTCTTGAAACTATATTAAAAAGTCAATGCATTACTTACTATTAATAGAGCTTTTTCAACCACTTGATTAAAAATAATTACTGATAAACCTAGGATAATGAATCTTCAGGGGCAAGAATCACAGTTTTGTCACGTCTGGACAGCTTATATTCATTAGGTTAATTGCAATAGACTTAATTTGGTCACCTCTCATGATGTATGGAAATTATGAACAACTTTTGTTTCTTTGTTTTTGTCTTTCTCTGTTCCTTACAGCCTTGTATATTCTTTGTTTAGTTCTTTTCTTTTTTCCTGTGGGTTACTATTCAATAAAAATATAATTGAAAAATTGTTGGGTTAACATCACTCTGACTCTTTAATTTTTTTTTCACTTATTCTTTGAACGTTAGCAGGGACTGTTTTATTCAAATCTAATTTAAATAAAAATACATTAAAATTTAATTAAAGTTTTATTTTTTAAAAAATCCATTTTTAACCCACCTTACTTGGGCTTGGATGAACCTGGGGGTTTGCTTTAGTTGCTGTTTTAAGTGAATAATTTGATATAATTTTCCCTATTATCAAGACCACAAAAGTACAGTCCCTACTGAAGCATCAAAGAAAATGGGAAGTAACTTGGTAGCGCCGTCTTTTGAAAAATGAGTTTTCAAAAGTGGGAAATGATTTTTAAAACCCATTCAATTCTGCCCAAGCAAGCAACAGCTTTAGAAAGCATGGGTGGGTGAATCACCCTACCTTTTGAGAGAGCAAAACCGTCGGTGTCATTGAAAGCCAAGCCCTCTTACATTTGGTATTACAACAAGGAAACAGGACAGCTGAACTCTTAATTCACAGGCCTGCCCTGTAAATGGGATCTTTTCAGAAACAAAAGGGGAATCTGAGATTACCCTTACTCGCAAATTTAGTGGGGAAATTAAGTGCCTCCTTTCAAGAATCTTGCAGGAGAAAAGCTGTGTTAATCTACGGGAGCCCCAGATCAAGAGCAATCTGGTAACACGTTTTATTAAAAGGCATCAGATTTTGTGATGCCTTTTCATTATCAGTGTAACAACTAAGGGGCCTGACCCAGACAAACAAGCGTTATCTCAGGATTAACTCCTTTTATGCGTGGTGTGGCACGCTCAGCTGAGCGCATTGGATCAAGGCCTAACTGTATAAACCTGCCCGGTCTACGGGAAATAAACTCTGTAGAGATCAGTAAGACTTGTTCTCAAGTAAGCGGCTGTAGGATTACAGCCTAAAAGTGTATAATTTGGCTCCATCACACCCAGTTCAACTTCACTTGTTAATTAGTTTAATGGGTAGATTAAGACCTTGCTGTACTAAATTATTATTTTTGTTTATGCAACACCCTCAGAGGCTCATAATCAGAAAAGGCTGTTTCCTGCCTCAGGAGCTTCCAGTCTTAAACGCTGATATTTCTGGCAGCACAGTTGGTTCACAACTGGGTTCACACAAACCAGCAAACCACACGACAGCTTTGTGAGCTGGGTGACCCCAACTGGAGAGAGGTTTAGATACCAAGCCATGGTTTATGTGAGGTCTGTTAATTAAGCCACAAATGCCTGAGTTCTGCAACACGCTCAGCCACAAAATAGCAGTTCATCCCATGGCTTTGTGAGATGGGTGACCAAAACCGTAAAGAAAGAGAAGCTGGGTTCACACTCTTACTAAACCACGATTGACTTGAGGTTAGTTGGGGGGAAAAAAGAAGAATTAGCTGGGTCCACGAAACACCCCAAGCCACAAATAGGCAACTTGGTCAAATAGAGGACCCAGGTCAAAGAGAGGGTGGGACTGGATTCACACTAATGCCAAGCTAGGGTTTACTGGGGCTTGACTGAATAAACCAGAATTGCTAGGCTCATCCCACCCACTGAGCACAGGCCAAGAGACCACAGCGTGGCTGGACGGGAGATCCAGCCCACACCCCAGGCAAGGCACAAAGCTGGCTGGGGCCGGGGGGGGGGGTGGATCGCTGGCAGACCGCCTGCTCCAGCTGCTCCTTTGAAACCAAGCCCCGCTGGGGGAGGTTTGGCACAAAGATCACCTCAGCAACCAACCTGCAGGGACAGAAATGTCTCCCGCGCTCTGTCAAGCCGGCCCAGCGCTCCGGGCGCCTTCCCAGCCCAAGAGCTCTGCCAGATCCAGGAGCTGGTGACCCCTTCTTCCTACAGGCTGGGCACGTTGGGGGGGGGGGCCCACAGGTATTAATGGGGCACGTCTGAAAGAGAGTCCCTCTGCTTATTACAGGATAAGATCTGCAGTGATGTTATTGGTATTGTTGTAATCATTATTTGCTAAAATAAATGAGGAGGCTGCCTGTATTTTTGCTGTTGTTTAAACCTTGAAAGGGGAATCATTTAAGGCTGGAATCCCTAAGTGTAAATGTCAAGCCAGCTCTGTCCATGTTTCCTTCAGGAGATAATCCCACTCAATAGATTGATTGGAGAAATTATTTTCTTGATTCCGGGCATCAACAGCACCCAGCGCCAATCGTGCCCTGGGCCCTGCACAGAATCTCTAATCTGGGACTGACTTTGGGGGCTAAAACAGCTAGTTCTTTGCTTTTCTTTTTATTATTATTTTGGAGATTGGGGGCAGGAGTGTTTTGGGGGAGGGGGAAGTCATCACGTGGCTGCAGCCACCATCTTGACTTTTTTGACACCTCCCCATAAATGCCCCTAGGTGGGGGACATCTTGCTTGGCAAAGAATTTTGAAGAACTGAAAAACCTGCACACATTTAAAGGCCATTTTGGTTTATCCTGATTATTATTGATCCTAATTATTCTTCTGTTGTGGCTTTGAGTAGTTTCCCTCCTTCCCAAATAAAGTTATCTCAGACTGCAGTCCTAACTTTTCTGGAATTGGCTGTCCAATTCTCTTCTTGAAATTTCAGATCAATTACAAACCTCAACAGAAAAATGCATCCCCACATTCAACAAAAGCCAACCCAAACCAAAGATGGCCCTGTTTTAAATCTTTTGGTAAGGGATATTCTGTTTATTATTCATTAATACTAGCAACAATCTCCTTCTTTTCTCCAAGAAGCTCAAAAGAGACACATATATTATAATTCATATTTCCATCTTCTCCCAGAGACGTCATTCTTGAAAGTAGAAGGGTTCCAGAATACAACTTTTTATACTGGGGGCAGAGAAAGGAAGAACCTGCTCCAAAATTAAATTCTCTGTCTTTTGGACTGGGCAATATTGCCTTCCTTCTTGAAAAAAATAAAAATTTAAGGGCCGCTTTTACTTTCCAGTTGCCTCTCTGCTGCTTCTCCTTTACCACCACCATTTCCTAAAAGGATCCACTCGCTTCAGATGGACCCCATGTGGTGTAAGATCCCGAATAGGAAAAGAAACGGATCCACAGAAGGGTCCCTGGATGGTTGCAATTGACCAACAAGGATGGTGTGCGCGAAAAGATGGTGAACTCCATCCAGCTATTTGAAAAGACTCATTAGGATCCAGGATTTTGGCAGGCTGTGGAAATCTTTCTCCTTGGCATAATTTTTGAAGGAACTGAAATTGTCTGGGCCTGACTGGTTGGATCCTTAGAGAAATATGTCCTGCTACTTTCAGTGGGGCATACGCTCAGGAAAGGTGCCTAGCACGCCAGCCACCCAGGGCTATCCAGGGCAGGTTGGTTTACTCAGGAGTAAGCACCAGTAAAATGATAAACGGTTGATTAAAGTCAGGGACAGTCTCTTGCCTCCTTTGCTTCTGAGCAACTGGATGGCTCCCATGTCTTAATAATGATGATGATGATGATGCAGCCATCACCACTGCAGCACTGTTTAAAAGAGCAGGTCCCCCCTTTTGAAACGAGTTCTTAAAATAAATTCAGAAGCTTTTTCCTGGAAGACTTTTCTTTTCCCTCAGTGCAATCTGTTTCTCAAGAAAGCCAGATTTATCTCTTCCTTAAGAAGAGGATTGTTAAAGACAAACGATATTTTTAAAAGGTCCTGAAATATGGTGATGATAAGGAAGAGGATGTGTAATGGTTGAGGCTTAAGAGCTGACAGTATTCTGGAAAGAAAGAAGCAACGAAAGAAAGAGGATCGGGAGAAATATTTAGCTATCCTTCTGCACTCAATATGTCTTGGGTTGCAGAGATCTGTGCCACTGTCTATTTTATAAAGTTAGAATTTATAATAAAAGTATATAATATACAAGTCCTACTATGTGTATTTATGAAAGAAAGTTAGTGAAATCCCTTCCTTCCTTCCCTCCCTCCCTCCCTCCTTCCTTCCTTCCGCTTGACATGAATGGGGACTTCCGAAGCATGGATCGCGTCTTCGCAGCCTACGAACAGATCTTTGCTGGGGCAGTGAATCGTTTGCAGTAGAAACTCCACTGCGCTTCATGGGCGCCCTGCTAGCGCCACGGACTTGGAAGGGCCCTATTAAATGCCCTCCGGGGGTCAATCTTGTGCGCCTTCCCGTCTCTGCCCAAAAGTGCGGCCGAAATCTGATTACCTTCCGCGCCCCCCTCGCTTCTTCGCTGTTAGCGGGCTGTGTTCGCCCAGCAGCTGCCCAGCTCAGTGGAGGACCTGCTGGGCTTCAGTGCGAACCCAGACAACGGGTTCATTCAGTAACCAGTTTAAGCGTGTTGTGTGAACGCAGCCAATCTCCAGAGGGACGTGACACTATCGACCCGCGCCCTTCCCGGAGCAAAGAGCGCTTCTGGAGGCGCCCGAGTCTCCTTCTCCCCACCCAGCGCTCTGCTCCGTCGGCCTCGTTCGCTGACCCGGACCCGGGTCCGGGAGACCGCGGCGAAAGGGCTGCGAGGGCCGGCCGGAGCTGGGCGTTCCCGGGCGCTTCCTCGGGCTGCTGCCCAGCGTTTCTCAGCCGGGCGCCAAGAGGCGCTTCCGAGGGGCTGCGCAAGGGCGCGGCAGGGACAGATACGCCGCTGGCCTCGCCCGCGCGCTCCGGAGAGCCCTTTGGCGACCGAAGCCGAGCGCAGTCCACGTCGCCTCCGCCCCCTCCCCGGAAGCCCCCTGCTCGCACGAGCTGCCCCGGCGCACTGAGGACTAGCCGGTTGCCAAGCGTCCGTGGGGGTCGTTTGCGCTTCTGGGAAGTCGGAGCGTTGCGCTCCTCGGGGTTTGAAGCTTCCCAACTGAAGTGGACAGAAGACAGGCAACCTGCGCCGGGGCTTCAGAAAGAACATCCCGGTCTACTCGGAGAAAAGCGAGTCCCACGGGCGTGTCCGATTTCCGCGTCCAACGTAAGCCCGTGTGTCTAACTGGCTTACGTTGCTGGAATGAGATTTGGGGAGGGCTGTTCCGACTCCCCATCTCTTTGGGGAAAAGAATTCAGAAAGGCAAACCTTTTTAATCGGGTTCACACAACACACTTCCCCTTAATGTGATTTGTTCGCTTCCTGGCTTGGACTGATCTACAAACGCAGCCATTCTTAGCTTACCAGCGAGTCGCAACGCGTGGTCTGGTGGCCAGTTTCGCCCGAGACACTGGGTTGGGCGAAAATGGGTTGGCTGCAAGGTGAATTCTCTTCGCATAGTGTGGAAACCAGGCCACCTTACACCCAGTTATGATTTATTTGTTTGACCATGGCATGTTATGCTAACATAGCCACCCTGGATTTTTAAACCCAGCTTTAGATTTTAAAGGAGTTGTGTGAACCGAGATTCTGAGTTTGCCTGTGTCTCTGTGTATTGAGCCAGCTCTAGGTTCGCCAATAAAATCCAGCCTAACCCGGAAAACTATTTTGTAAGGTGGGCTTGGTCTGAATCTTCAAAGGGGCTTGGGTTGCTGCTGTTTTCTCCTGGAGCCCTCTGGGCGAAGCGGCTGATCTGGCCTCCTTGCCCGTTCTTAATTCCGCCCTCACTCTCTCTGCACCGCCTGTAAATTAGTTTTTAATTCATTTATTTCGATCTCTGCGCCTTTCCAATCAGAAGCCTCTGAGAGCTGCATATTGCTCCTATTGCTAAGAATTATTCGTACTCTTCTTCATCTGGCAACCCATCAAGAAACAGTTACTTCAAAATGCTGCGGTTGCTTATATTACACCTGTCTATACTGACGTTGCAAAACATTAAAAAGCGATAACATTACCATCTGGCAATGGCCCTGTGCTGAGAGCCGGAGCAAAGGACTTTCTAGGGAAGAAAATCCAAGTCCTAGAATTGGGGACCGGATTCTTAGCACCAACCAAAGGGGAACACGGATAAACTGAGGACATTTTGTAATCCGCTCCGAACTTTGGTTTGATTTGAGTTTGGTGGGTTCCACTGTTACGTGAACGCGGGCGACGTGACTAGGGTTCAAAATTCTCTGCCAATCCAGACAAGGGTTAATTCGGGCCACTAGGAATCCTGAAAGGCTTTGGATACCCTGCCCCGCCCCCAAGCGGCAAAGGATCTCGACCTCCGGAGAAAAGAAATAGGTTCAGGGGCTGATCAAAACAGAGCCGTGATTTTTGCAGGAGGATTAAACTGGCGTTATGTTTAAACCACCGCGAGATGAACAGCGGCGTGAATATTTATTAAGCCGAGAAAGAGAAAGGAAAACCGGAGCCGCTTGATTAGAAGAATCAGCCCTTTCCTCCGGTTTCTCTGGCTTCTCTCCCGTTGGAAATCCTCTGGAGTTAATTCGCCGAACCTCCCGTTCCACGCCGCAAAGTTTATTGAGCGCCCCTAACTCGGAGGAAAGGGGGTGAAAGTCGGGAGGAGGGAAAGGGAGACCCCGCGCTGCGATCATCCGAGCTGCCAAAACGCGGGGCCCAATTCCCAGGTGGGCGAACATCGCGGGAGGGAGGGAGGGGCGGGAGGCGGCAGCGGCGGACGGGGAAGGAAGGGGGACCCAGAAGACGCGGGCGACTCGTGTCCCCGGTGAACTGCAACCGCTTCTCTTGAAACTCTGGCTGGTCCGGGTTCAAGAGACGCCCCTCCTCCCAGACGCGGAGCTTTCCAGTGGGTCGTAAGCCAGAGGCAAAACGTTGCCCTCTGGGTCATACCATCTCCGGTTGGGCACAAGTGACAGCGGAGATGCGGGCTCATCTGAACGCCTAACTTACTAAGCTCAGGGATCTACAGCCTTGTTTCTTCATCCCAAATCACCCGCAGAAAGAGATTAGAGGATTAACTCTAAAGTGCCAAATTTAAAAGGGATTCAGAAAAGGGCACTCTTCCCTTTGGCCTGAGAGTTGGGACGCTGATTACTAATGCACTTGTTTCCCCACTGGACACATAGCTAGTGCGCTGGCTATTACGCTGCACACCGTATCTTCAGCGGGGCTGAGATGACAGAAGTAAAACTCCAACACATCAGGAGGGTACCAGGGTTGGGAAGGCTGGCTGCATTTTTGCCAAAATTAGTAAACATAACAGTGTAAATCTGGTCCTTAAATAAATCCCCCCCACCTTTCCCGCAGCAACCCTGAGAACTAGAAGCTTAAGTCAAAACCGGAATGACAGGCAAGCGTTCTTTCACTCAGATTTAGCTCAGTAAATGGGCCTCCCTGTGCTGGGCACAGTGGGTTGCCTGAGGTTGATAGCCCTTCTCCCTCCTCCTTTCCACAAACGTCCCCCCTTTTAAACCAGAAAGCAAATACATCCCCAAAGCGAAGGACAAGAGAAGTGGGACAGATTCTAGCAAAAGCGCGGGGGGGGGGGGGAGAGAAAAGCCGAGAAGGCAGGCCTCAAAACAGGAGAGCCTCCCGCTATTTTGGAAATAAATTCAGCCTTACAACAGAAGGGCTGAGAATGCGTGTGGAGGGGGGGGACGTTTGTTTCGGCGAAGGGCGATCCGCAGCAGGTAGATCTTTTACCAGACTCGCGTGAGCGGCTGCATAAATAATAAATAAATGTAAATATAAATAAATAAATAAAGTTGTCTATTTGTTTGGGCACTGCGTTTTACACAAATGCAGCAATCCTTTTTTTGTTATCCTGGGTTTAAGGGTGCTGTGTGAATTCAGCTATGATGCCAAACTCGGGTTTGGGAGAGTGCCCAGGGGAAGAATGTAATTCAAATCGGAGCAGACATCCCTGTCACCTAAGAGAGACTCCTTCCTCCCCCCCCCCCACTTTGAGAAGGGGGGGGTTCTTCCGCTTTTTATGGCAGGGAAAGGCCTACGGAGATCCGGCTCCGCCAGTCCACGTTCGGGGTGAGGCAGGAGGAATGCGTGCAAGCGCTCCGTTCCCCTTCTGAAATTTCCTTCCTCATCTGAGGCTCCGGTTGGACAGTCTGGGCGTTTTACCAGGTTTGAGACAGCGTCAACCCTTCAAACATCCCATAAAGTCAAAAGCGCTTACTTATTTCAAAAGGGAAGGATTTAGCTCGAGGCTGAGTTGGATTTGTGGTTGTTATTTTTAAGGATTGCAGTCTGCGGAGATATTATAATGGTTTATTTAAATTTCACGTTCGCTTTCCATTGTCTTGTGCTTTTTGGACTGTAGACCGCCTCGAGCGTAACTACGAGGTGAAGAAAGAGAAAGGGGAAAAAAAAAAAAGATTTGGAACCATTTGGGAGGGGGAGATTATTGAGATGGGTTATTCTACGCCCGATTGGGAACTGAGGACGGTTGAGTTGCAGAAGGGAGCTCCAAGAGGCCTTTGCCCGAGCTGAGGCTTTTCTGTAATTCTGGCCAGCTTCCCCGGGGCACCTTTGCGGGGCTTGTAGCTCCCGGAAGAACCGATCGGCTCGTTCCCCACAAAGGGAGAGCCGCAGCCTCCCCCCCACACCCGCCACGAAGTCCTCCGGGCCTGTCCAGCGACCACAGTCCCAGCCGGCCTGCTTGTTGGCCAAGGAGGATTAAATCCAAAATCCGGGAAATCCGGAGAGCGCCGGTTGGGCAAAGACACCGCCTCCGTCCGCTGGGTTCGGAAGAGCCGAAGCGGGCCCCTGCAAGGGCACAGCCGAGTTCTAGCGTCCACCCCCCCGCGGAAGCAGGTCGCAGGGAACTCCGCAGGCTTCATTCAGGGATTAACATTTAGGAAGCTGCTTGCGAGTCAGCTTTGCGGTTTCCCCGCAGGAAATTAAAGGAGCTTTTGGGCTGCCAGGGTGGGGGGAACTCCCTCGCCTGTTTTGCAGACTCGCCCACAGCGCCTTTAGCGCGGGGGGCTGCTCGCTAACCCTGAAAACCGCTTGCTGGGGGGGGGGGCTTTCGCCTGCCTGCCTGCCGCCTCCCCCCTCCTCGCCCAGCGCCCATCCCGCTGCCTTTGCCGTTAAACCGCGAGTCCTCCCGGGCGCTTGGGAAGCCCGCTCGGCAGGAAACATCTGCGCGCCTCTCCCAGGACCCGCCCGCTGCGCCCAACCTCCCCTCCCGGCTTACCTTGAAGGCCACGGGGAGGGTCTTGTTGCATCTCCAGTGGGAAGGCAGCACCGAGCACAAGAAGTTGGGGCTGTCGGTCCTCACGAGCTCTCCCGGGTGATCGGCCAGGACGTCCACCACCGAGCGCGCCTCGGGCCGGCTTCGAAGTCCCGGGGCCGGCGCGCTGAGGGCGCCGCTGTTCTCTCCCATCTTACCGCAGGGGAAGGCCGTGGAGGGAGGTGTGAAGCGCCTGCTGGTGCTGGGGTCTACGGGAATACGCATCACAACAGCGGGCGTTAGGGGAGGGAGGAGGCGGCGGCAGCGGCGCTGGCGGAGAGGCGAGGAAGGCGCGCGCCCAGGGCGCACCGGCCCGGATGCCCAAGAGCGCACGGCGGGCCGCTCCGAAGCCAGGCGCGGGGGAAAGCCGCCCCGGGCGCCCGCGCAGGTCGGGCTGCTGCTGCTGCTGCCGGCGCTACCAGTCCCGGCCGCTCGGGCTCCGGCCGCCAGTCGCTCCGTCGGGCGCAGCTCCGCGGGCCAGGCGCCGCGTCTTCCCGGGTGCTCGTTCCGCTTCCCTCGCTCCTCGCCGCCGGTTGCGTTCGCGGCCAGGCGGCAGGCCGAGGCGCCCTGGCGGGAGGCTCCCCGGAGCCGAGAAATCCGAGCCGGCTGTTGCTTGTGCCGCGGCTGCCCTGGCGCGCGTCCTCCCGCCGCCTGGTCTTGCAGTCCCGTCGCGCCCGGCGGCGGAGCGCAGCGCCGAGGTCGGCGCGCCGCGGTTGGGAGCCCGGAGGCTGTCGGCGGACGGCCCGCAGAAGCCCAGGGCGCTCCCTCGCGCGCCTCCCGCGCCCCGGCGGAGCACGCCTGGAGGCTGAGCGTCCGAGCGCGGCCTCCTTGCCCAGTCAAAATAAACGCGGCTCAGACAAAATAAACCTCGCCTCTGTCGGCGGCGGCGGCGGCGGGGCAGCGCGCTCGGGCTCGGCCGGCCGCAGTCAAGACGGAGGGGCGGGGAGGCGGGCCAGAAGCATCCCGCGCGCCGTCGGTCGG
Source organism: Python bivittatus (assembly GCF_059951505.1). Lineage (NCBI taxonomy): Eukaryota > Metazoa > Chordata > Lepidosauria > Squamata > Pythonidae > Python > Python bivittatus. The sequence continues at coordinate 1,605,595 of NW_028277057.1, read as the reverse complement.
CGGCTCGTCTGCCCGCGAGGGACCGCGGCAAGACCTCAACAGGTTCCCGCTCTCTGCGCCGGGCTCCTTCGTCCCGCTTCCTGCTGCGCCTGACAGCCACGCCAGGCGCCCGGCTCTCCCGCTCGTCCCTCGATCGCTCTCCCCCGCTCGCCCGCCCCCGGCCGGCCTCCTTCTAAACCGCCTTCCCTTGACGCGTCTGAAAGCAGCCGAAAAGTGGCCGCGGTTACATACTGACTCCTTCCCTTCTTTTTTTTCTTTTCTTTTTCTTAAAAGTTTATTTACACAGAGGCAGCCAGGGGCGGGGCGCGGGGCGGTGGAACGGCGACGGAGCCAGCCACTCAGAGCGGCGGGGCGGAGCAGGAAGGGTGGGAGAAGGAGGGGTCTGCCGGGGCCACGCCCCCCTTCGAAGCCGCCCCCTCCCGCTTCCTTGGAAAGAGGAAAACACGTGCGGCCGCGGGGGCTTGTTTGGGGCGAGCGGTTTATTCTCTTTCTGCTTCTCTCTTTTAGCGCTCCCCCCCCCGCCCGCAGAACAAATTGAATTCCTTTCTCACACATGGATTACTGCCCCAAGGACGGTTTGATGGACAAGCCGGTTGTGAAAACCAAACCCGTCTTCCGTAACCGGGTGCTCTTCAGCCGGCTTAGGTTACAACGCCCATCGTCCTTGGCCAGTGTGGCTGGGAAGATGAAAGCTGTAGTCCAACCCACGTGGGGGGCTGGGGGGGCGAGCATCAGGCTAGGGAAGGCTTTCCTAGAACGAGCATGTGGGGCTGACTGGAAGAATGCAAAATGCGAAGGGTTAGCTGAGTTCACACAACACGTGAAAGAAACTCGAAATCCGGGTAAACGAACAGAATAAGCAGTGTTCCTACGTTGGCTTCCTAGGACCCCTGGTTTCCGCAGAACCGTACGCTAAGAGAACGGTTGCGTTCCCACAATCTCCTGAACCACAACCTACCCAACTTTATCCACGTGTAACCTTGCGTGTTGCTCGAATCCAGCCCAATTTATTTCCTACCCGAGGCAGCCAGAGTTTAAAACTTCCTGCCCATTCAACTGAGAACGGCCAAAACATATTTCAGGATTTGCAAACGACAATAGCTCGGTCCGAACGCAAGAGAGCTCGCAGCGCGTCATGTGAACGAGGCGTATGGGATGAGAAGAAGGCCTGGTGGTTTGCTAACTACAGTGTGTAGTTCAGTCTGCATACGGTGAAGTCGTCCAGCGGACGTCCATCGAAAAATGGGTTGAAATATCAATTACGTTAAGGAAGGATTGTGCCTCCCCGACTCTTCCTGGGCTCGTCTAAGCCGCTTAAGCAGGGTTAGGTACACCTTTTGCTATACATCCGCCCAGCGAGTTCCCAGTCATCGTGGAGATGTCTGCTGCTTGAATGTCATTTTCGTGGAACGGGGCCCTTACCTCACCTCGGGGCTCAGGGCTGAGAACCCCGAAAATGGGTGCTCTCCCTAACTGCCTTAGGCCTGTGGCCTTCGCGTAGTCCGCCCGCCCCCCCGAAAGCCGATCCTATTCGGTTCCACCGGGGCTACCCGCGCGCCCAAAGGGAGGGCGCTGCTTTGATTTCTCTTCTGTCCTCCCGAGCGGCAAAACGGCGATTCCGCTTTGTTTGACCCGGTTCCGACGATCTCCCTAAGCAGAGGCTGCATTTGCACAACAGGCTAAACTAGGCTGAGGTGAAGATTTCATCAAGTGCTGCTCCAGCAACCTCTCCAGTTTATCCTATTCTGTTGGCTCTTCTCTGAGAATAGTGACCCACCGTTAAGTTTTGTTTTAATTTCGGGGTTAATTCTGAGACTTTTTGGCCCACAAGAGCCTTTTCGGAAGAGGCAGAAGGAGAGGTAACCAGGGTTGGGTCAAGGTGCGCTGGCCGGTTTGCGGCGGCGGGGGGAAACAAGCCATCATCCCTGGAAGCCATAATATGGTCGAATAGTTTGGGGGCCCAGCCCGCGAGCGGAGTGCAGCGATCCCGTTATCTTCTCGGGTTTAGGACGGTGAGAACTCTCTCGTTCTGCAGAAGGGCCGGCGGGGAGAAGCCTCCAAGGACTGGCTGGTTAGAGAGCCTTTGCGGAGAGGCCTGGAGGGCGGAACGGCCACGGGGGTGGGTTAGTGGTGGACCGCTCCACTCTCCGTCCGCTTTTGTCGAAATTGAACGCGAAACGAAATGCAAGGGCAGCCGCCCCCGGTCGCTCCCTCGGGCCCGCGGAACTACCGGCGACCAGCCGCTTCCCCGAGGGCCACCGCGGATGCGAAGCGGTGGCAGAGCCAAAGGTGCCCGTGAGCGCAGGCGGCAGCCGGGAGGCCCGTCCGGCGTTTCGCCGGCATTTCAAAGCCGCAGCCGGGGGCGGGAGCCCGAGCCCTCTGCAGCCCCCGCCGCCACGAGCCCTTCGGGACGCTCCGCTGGGAACAGGAGGACGCCGCCGCCGCGTCAGCGACGCCGGGCAGATACTGGCTGGCCTCCCCGCCCTTAATCTCCGAGCTGCCAGGCAGGCGAATTGCCCTCGGCCGGGGCCCTGGTGGGGGCGGGAGGGGAGCGGGAGGGTGCCACGATCCCATCTAGACAGCTCAGCAGCTGAACTGACCAGATGCACCGACGTCTTCCACTGCAAACGCTCTTAAACCGTCTTTATCAGTTCAAGCCCAAATCGGCTTCTCTTGGGCCTGTAAGTTCAGCGGGGAGGGGAAAAGGAGATTGACCCCAAAGACAGAGAGGGTCGGCTCCTTTCACCCAAGGCGCAGAACCGGCTCAGGGAGAAATAACAGGTTACGAGCCGTCATTTGGAATCCTGATTATTGTTCTTGCTGGCTGTATTTTAGCCTGTTGTGCAAACTCGGGCCATTTGGGCAACGTTTAACCAGGTTTGTCACAGTGCCAGCGGCTGTATTCACACAACAGGCTAGTATGAACGGGGGTGCCTATGTGGTTGTGGGAACCTGGGCCATTTGGTCACTGATGTCCAGGGTACTGTGTGAACCCAGAAAATGGGATCACGCAGTAGCTGAGTACGCCTGTCGCGTGAACGCAATTCTTTCGAAAAGCAAGTCTGTTCCGTTCCATAGACCTCCTTCCGTCCTCCTCCAAGACCATGTTGTCTCGCCTCCGTTTCCAGCCCTCCCCAGACCTGCAGCTATGTCAGGACTGCAGTCCCCGGTGTCCCCAGCCAATCGGGACGACTCCGTCCTGGCGGGATAGTTTTCCCTAGCTGTCTCACAGCCCTCGGTCTCCACCCTCCCCGGGGAAGAGGATGAAGATGCGTCGGTGCTGCCCCGGGGACCACACAGTTGGTCTCCTCCTCCTGGTCCCGGCTGGCACGGGGGGGCGGGGGGGCGGGCAGGGCGACAGGTCCTGGGAGCGTACCGATGGCCGCAGGTGCCGACACTCGAGTTGGGAAGGGAAGAGTTAAACGGATGCGAAGGAAGGCTTGGCGGAGCGGTTGGAGATCCGGCGGCGGGGGCTCCGCGACGCAGCCCAGCCCGGCGACGGGATTCAGGCTCAACGGACGCGTGAATTCTTTCCCGAGAGAGGGAGAGCAAGAAAGCTAAGAGCACACCTGCTTCTTCCCTTTCCCACTCTTTTCTCTTCTTCTTCCTTCGGTTCTTTTTCTCTCCTCCCGCTTCTCCTTCTTTCCTTTTCTTCAGTCCCCTTCCCTCTCCTTCCCTCTGCGGACAACTGTGATTTTTTTTTTTAATTTAAAAAATCCGTGATAATTTCCATTTCGCTTCCAAAGGACTCCTACTTCTTCATCACTTTCACCAACAATGTATCTTGCAACTAAATCGATTCTTCCTAAGTCCAGCCCTTTCCAGGAAGATGGATCCATGCAATATCTCACTAGCAGGTGCAATTCACTCTGCCTTTACTCTGAAGTAAGCCTAATTGAGTTGCATGAGATTTTCTGCCCCGTTAGTGTCTAACCTGGGCTTTCTTATGTACTGAGTATTTTAAAACAGCAAAAATGGAGGAGGCAGCTCTCAGAAAAGGCTTCAGGTATACAGTATTTCAGCTCCCAGGCTGGCTTGCCAACCTTTACAAAAAAAAAATTTTTTTTTTAAAGTTGAGGCTCAACAATTCTTGTAGGAGAGGCTCCCAAATTGGAGTTAAAGCAGTTTAAAAACGGATCTCTCCCCAGCCCAGATTAAATACGGATTAAAGCTTATTAGACCTCACTTTAACTGGATCCAAAACACATTTTGGAGAAGGAGAATCCCAATTTCTAATCAAGCTATTAAAAAATGGGGCCAGTTTGGTGTGGTGGTTAAAGATGTTGGATTAAATGCCAGAGATCTTCAACTGTGTAAGGTATTGAAGACTGTGGGTGACTTTGCGCCAGTCCCTCCCTCTCAGCCCTAGGAAAAAGGCAAAGAAAAACCACTTCCAAGAATGTTACCAGACCACTGCAGGGACGTACGTGTTCCTGTAGCTGCCAGGATGGAAACGTAGGAGCAACAAAAATGCTGCGAAGAGAAGGAAAGGGGTGGTTTGGGGATTTGATCCCAGCTTCTTAAATCATACAATTGTATGAAATAAAACTCTCTGAAATCAGTCCGCCTGATGACAGGTATGTATCCCTTGCTCACACATACACGTAGGCTGAATGGGAAATAAAAACTAAATCGATAGGCTTAGTAATCTATTGTGGGTTTTTCACCCTTTCTTTTCCCCCAGATGAACAGCCGCGAATACATCAAGTGTTGTAGCATTTGAATAAGCTTGCAGAGGAACACAGGGTGTGAAAGCAGTGCGAGTGATGGTGCCTGGTCCTATGCCTGTTGAACTTGGTAGTGTTAAATGCACAAAGGCACACACGTGCACCCCTTTTCTCTTGCGGGTATAACTTCAGTTGCACCATGATGTTTATCTGCATTACTTTGAAACTGATTTTAATGGGATTGACTTCTAGCTGAGACAGGGAGGTTGAGGACTAGCTGTTTTAAAAGCATGTCCCTCTACCTGGATTTTGCCCGGTCCCATCCCATCACCAGTGCTAGTTCTGTGATGGAGAAAATTCAGATAAGGGAGCATTTCTTGGAAGGAATGCCTTTGGTCCCCAACCTTCCAACCCTTTTATATAGCATTTCCATATGACATTCAGGAAGGTGTCCACACAGACACCCTTTGGGGAAGGGGGTGGTTTCCAGCTTCCACCCCATGCTTGTTTAATGCTGACTAGTTTCAGTGGGACTCCTGCAGGAGAAAGCACTGTTGAACGCAGGAAATGAATGAAGGAACAGAGAGGTTGAAGCTGCCAAAGGAGAGAGAGGACAGGACTGCCGGAGAGAAGGGCTGCATTCCTGGAGAGAAGGGCTGCATTCCCACGGTACAAAAATCCAAAACAGGTTTCTTCTTCCCCACAACAATCAGTCACTCTCTGATAAGCACCTTGGGCTCCTGAATCTAAGTTCCTTCTTTTCTGACCTGAAAAATTGGAGGCTTCTGTGTGAATTCTCTTTGCTATTTTTTTTCTGGAGGATTCTTTAATCTGTTTTCAGAAATTGGATGCAATCTGTTTCCATAGTCAGTGCATATTTCTAAAAGCAAAAGTAATCGTGAGGGTGGAGGGGGCTCTCCTTTTCCTCTTCCTCCTCTCCATCGGCAGTGAATTGTTTACAGGGCAGGGGATTGGCTACCCTTGGTTCTCTCCAGATCTTATATGTCTCCCTGGCTGCATTCACTTGCATACCAAGCCCTATTCCCTACATAACAAACACTGAGTTTACATAACATGCAACAACTAGACAAACCATATTCCAGCATAACACAATGATGTAGTTCGGCAAAAACTGCTCCACTGCCCCCAAGCTACCAAACTCCATTTTAGCCTCAGCTAAGGTGTGGGTGAAGTGGTCCTCTCTGTTTCTCCACCAGCGCTGCCAATGGCTCTGCATTCTAAACATCACCCACAAAACGGCCTGGTGGCTTTTATCAATCAGGGATTGAAAGCAGAAGCAACTGACGGAGAACCTCCTTGCTAAGATGATCTTCCCCTCTCCCCAAGGCTTAAGAGCAGGAAGGGTGTGGTCTCTAATTCCAATCAGACTCAGCCAGCAGAGCCTATGGCTGGGGATGATGGGAATTAGAGTCAATCAACATTAGGAGGCCAAGATTTTTCTCCCCTGCTTCAGTAACTAGGGATCCTGGCAAAAGAGGCCTTTACTGCCTGATTGCCCTGTTTTATTCCTGACTTATTACAAGTCCTCTCTGCATAGTTGTTCTCCATTTGGAACTTTCTGGTCTTTGCTCACCACTTCATCATTTTTTTTTTCCAGGAGGAGGAAGAGGAGAAGAAAGTAATGGCACAAGGCCTTTTGCTGATAGTGTTAGGAGCAGCTGATCTGGAAGAACTTTGAACCAGCATTGGATCTGGTGCTACTTCTGGTTGGATCAGGAATTCTGACTGACTTGAAAACTTCTAACAACAAAGAGCAAGAAAATAAAATGACTTGGGCACCTTCATGTTTTTTGCTGCAAAAGATTCACACAGCTACCTCTCTAGGATCAGCAGTGAAATGATTCTCCCATTCTGCATTTTATTGCTGGTGTGAAGTAACCTTTGGCCATGCCATGCAATGTGTATGGAAGGATCCTCTGCTCTCCCAGTTCTGGTGCCCAAAAGATACTTCTTTACTTGGAGTTTTTACATTCAAAGGCTGTGTTCACACCACCACATTTAACCAAGATCTAGCAGGTGCATTCATACAACATGCTAAGTTTGGTAAGTGATAACTGTGGTTAGTTTTTTTCTGAACGTGTGTGGTTTTGCATGTTGAGGGAATGCAACCAGTTTGGTTAGCCTACAGTTCAATGTATTCTGGGTTCAGAGGAAACCTAGTACAAACCAGAAATAACTAGCCCAAGGATGTTGTGTGAATGCAGGCAAAATGCATTTTGTTTACACTTGGCTCCAGGTAATGGATCTTAGGCTTTTAGCGACAAAAGAGGAAAAAAATTGATTCAGCATAACTGATGCCTGCTTAGCTCCGTCAACACCCAAGATTATCAAGCTACTCTTTGAATCGGTTGTGAAGCCTGGTGTAACGGTTGGGGCTGGCATGGCAATCAGAGGCCCTGAATGCCCACTGCTACCCAACTCTTTGGGGTAGCAGCTTCCAACACTCCCTCCAGCCACCATTGCCAGAAACCGGTGTTGTGATTTCCTGCCTCTCTGAGGTGGCGAACACACACCCTGACTGTGCAAGGCAAACCTTTACACAGCAACATTTGTAAAACCAAAAGCAAAAACAAACTCCTCCCACCAAGCAAGCAATAGAAAAAAGAAATGCTGGCTCTGTTCTCACTTTGTCTTCTCATTCTGCCCACTGTGGCTCTTGGACACCCACAGATGGTAAGTGCAGCCATCAGTCAGCAAAGAGCTGCTCAGCCGTGGTTAGAGTGTCAAGACGGATCTGGGAAGGCCTCAAATAATCCTAATTCTGACTGACTGGTTTACCTCTTCCATGCTTCATTTCTACTGTCTAGGTAGGTAGGTTGTTGTAGGTAGGTAGGTGATGAAGGAAGGAAGGAAGGAAGGAAGGAAGGAAGGAAGGAAGGAAGGAAGGAAGGAAGGAAGGAAGGAAGGTCCGATGCAATGAAAGGGCCACTGAGGGAGCACCTTAAAGTGGGAATCCAAGGCCCTTTTCAGATGCCACAGGGCTGTCGCAACCAGTTCTGACCTACACTTGTAAGCACTACCATCTAAAGAAGTTGGAGTTACCCCTGCATGCCACCCCAAGACTTCACTTGCACCACTGGAGGGTGGAGAGGGGTGAAAATCAAATAGTTTACAAGCATATCTCTTTAGCCTAAGCCTTCAGGTTCTCTTTGTACTAAAATGCCCTGTTTTGTTATCAGGATTTGAAGAAAACAAAGCAAAAGACTATTCTGAGTTGTTTAGGAGATTAAATCAGAGTTTTTCAAACTGTGTTCTGAGAACTTGATGGGGTTCTTGGAGAAAGAAAGGGCAAAAAAGAAAATTACTCAAGCACAGCCAGTTTTTGATCACTAGAGCTTTGCCTATTGATCAGAAGTTCCAAGATTTAAAAAAAAACAAACTAGCAGGTTCCACAGCCTGAAAAGAAAACCCTCCTGGCTAAACAACATTCACAAAATTTGATCCCGGGTGACATTCTCTCCACTGGCCACTAGTTGGTGCTTTAACCACATTCTTCACTGCCCTTCCTTCTTTATGCATTTTTTCCAAGAACCCGGTTATTTCAAATCAAAACCTCACGGTCAGGAGAGGCTTCCAGAACCCACAGCCAGTTTTACCTCCCACCAAGTATACAGTGAAAAAGCATTAGTCTGGCACCTCTTTTCCCCTTTTTTATTTAATCTGGCGGAAAGGAAAGGAAAGGAGAGGAGAGGGGAGGGGAGGGGAGGGGAGCGGAGGGGAGGGGGACTTTCCGTTCAATTTTAGTGTAGCACAGTGACAATTGTAAATCAGGAAAGGCTGAACTGGAATCTCACTTTGGCGGTATTTACTGGCTGTGTACACCCTGGCCAGATTCAAATATAGCAGCTCCATTCACACAACATACTGATTTTTTTCTAACCATGATTAATACTTAATGTGTTGTGCGAACTCAGCACATTTGGCTTGTGTCATGGATCAAGGTAGTGTACAATTCTACATAGTGGATTAATTTAGTCATTAGACTGTATTGTATGAATGCAACCATCACGAGTCCTCCGTTTGGTCTTTACAATATAGTCTCCGGACCAATTTGTTTGGAGCCCTGGAGCCTCCAAATTCACATTATCAAAATTTGGCAGCCAAATGGCGTTTAGGGGTTGCATGTGGCTTTTTGGTTTTGTTTATGAAACAAAGGCTAAACCTTTGCTAGCTTTAACATATCTTCTTTGTCTTACTTGCCCATCCCCTAATATCAGCTCCTCAGTGGCAAACATAATCCAGTAAATAAAATGTATCTTTCAGTTTAAAAAGTTGCTCGTCCTTATAGTATAGTAATGTGCTAACAGTAAGCTACCTGACAAAGCACATGGCGGTCATGCGAGTGATGAACATTCACTGTGCAAATATTTAGGGGTATCTGCAGAGTATGGTCAACAAAGTCTAGATGGCAGCTGCAACAGTGCGACTGAAACTCGGTCTTTTTTTTAGTGTGTTGCATCACTCGTATCGTCATGGCCGCCATCTTGACTTTGTTGACCATGCCCTGCAGACCCCTTGCAAACAGGTGCTTCCTAGTTATTCTTTGACCACAGCCTCTTTTCCTTCCCCCCACCCCTCAAGGATGCAGATGTCACCTGAAGAATATGGATATTTTATTCCTGGTTACATTATGACTTAAGAGTCCAGGAGAGATGCTGGAGAATGTAAGAGATGCCTCCTTGGTAGGGGACTGGGGCCACCACATGGGGAAAGAGTCTAACCATTTGCCCCCCGACTTCTTCCGCGCACAGATCACAGCTTCCATCTAGAGCGACTCTGAGCCAATGGCCTTTAAAAGTGCTTTAACTGTGGATCTATTGTGTGTTAAATTTGTTGCACCCTCACCTGGCACCTTCCCACCACCCCCAACCCTGGCCATGCTTGAGGGCTTGGTTTCTGGATATAAGTTCTTAAGATAAATGCCCACATTTAGGCAATAAAACACTTGTACATTTGCAAACAATACACCCAGAAGTTGAGCCCGGAAGGAATTAACCAACCATTGTAATTTATAACCTCCTTCCATCTGTAAAAGACAGAATGCTACTAATTTTAACACTCACTTCAGCCCTGGTCTTAAACACACACCACTGAATTGCAGTGAGAAAGCTTTATTGGTTCTGGGGAACAACACCTATTCATACGATAAAATATGATTTGAGACTCTGCTCGGCTTCCGAACCTGTCACGTTCTGCAATACAACTCAGCCCCTCCTGTTGTATTCAGAACAGGAATTTGGCCAATAGAAGGTTGTCATGCTCCTTTAACTTTCTGGCAATTTCCGAAATTTCATGCGGTCAACATGTTCACGATGGTGTGGGTAGATTAAGCACTTGATTATGATAAATAGGTTATTAAAAATAAGTGTGTGTGTTTGCTGTACTAAAAAGGTGTTCTTGTTTCTATCCAGAGATTTTGTTCACTCCATTCATGGTAAAAAAAAAAAAAAAAGATTAAAAATCAGGAACAGATCTATTTCTCTTTATTATTAATCTGTATGCTATTTTGACATGGAAACACGCTGTTATCTGAGCCGTTATCTGAGCCGTTATCTGGGAAATCAAATACAAGTAGAAACAGCAACAAAACGCTACAGCATGTAATATGCATGTTCTGTGTCCTGATCATTCAACCATGCCCACCTCTAGGATACTCCATTGTAATTCACCCTAACATTTAGAAATCATTCTCCAAAAAGGAGACAGGGCCAGAGCAGAGAAGAGCAGAGTGGGGGTGGGTGAGTGGTACAAAAGCTAAGCTTAATTTTGTATGATTTAATGAAACTGAAATAAAACTAAATTAATGAATTTAAGTTAATAAGATTATTCCCCACTTATTTCAACTTTCAACTTTATTGATTAGTCTTACAACCATATCAACAAGAATAAGAAACATCAGCCCCACTTATTTAATCATGTCCACATTCTGCAGAGCCTGCAGTCTTAATTTCTTTTTTTAAAAGAATAAATATATTTGTTTTGAAAGGAAAAACAGGGAAAAGAAAATACATAGAAATTACAAAATACAGACATTACATGCAAAACTTTGCAGAATAATTTAAGATGAAAAGAAAGTGCAAACTATTCCGCTGGAAAAAAGCGTCTCACTTTTATCTTTATATGTCAACTTGGATTAAACCCAACGTAAAGATAGTTTCACAACACTTCAGCACTTTCAAAACTGTTATACTTAACTGTTATTAAACTCAGGTTTTAGACTAAGAGATGTATGTAATAAAAATAAAAAAAATAGTTCAACAGCTTAGAACCCTTATTTTAAGAGAACCCAAACCACATGTAACAGAAAGCCATGTGTAGAATTCTATAAATGGTTTCCAGGTTAAGTTCTCAGGATGGGTATCCGTGATCTATCTCCATCCATCCATCCATCCATCCATCCATCCATCCATCCATCCATCCATCATCTGATCTATACTTGTCTTTCATTCAATAATAAGCCTATGAAGTTCACTGAGCTGAGAAATAGCGACTGGCCCAAAGTTACTCATTCAACAATTAACCACTACATCAAGCTGGTTCTCTCATATGCTACACCTATCCAGAATGCAGGACTCAAACCACCAACTTCATATATACTGTATATGTATGCATGTAACAACTCCCACTTAAGGGCTTGGAAAAAGAGATGCATTTTTTGCCATTTTCCTAATTCCTGAGAGTGGAGGTCAAATGCATTTCCTGGGGGAGTGGGGGTCACAGAACCACCTCTCTTGAGTTTCTGGCAGCAGGGAGTTCTTCAGAAGGACTTCTCCTGGTGATCAAAGTTGCTGGACAGGTTCCTAGAAGGAGAGCTGGTCACTCTCTTCTTCTAATTGGCCTTAAACCATTTAGGACTTTAAACTGTGCCCAGAAGGAACTTGCAAGCCCTGAAGATCTTTCGGTACAGGCATCGTAAGATCCTTGCTGTGGCTTCCACAGCCCCTGGAGGTGACAATCTCTGAGCAAGTGCACCCTATTCAATTGTATTGGGCAGGGCAGATGTTCTATTGGGAGAAGGTGGTCCTGCACATACTGTAACAATATGTGCCGCCCAGAGTCACCCATTGGAGGGAGATGGGCGGCATACAAATTTAATAATAAATAAATAAATAAATGTGGGAATGACCTTGGGAGATGGGGGAAGAGCTGCAGCCAGGGCAACAGTCAGATAAATGGCAACTTAGCCCGCAGCAGGAATGTGAGCATGGGAAATATCTCCCTAGTTTCTTGGGCTGTAAAAGCGATGGGGGAGAGATGTACTTTCAGATTTGCAAGATTCTGTTGATGTAACTTTACAATAAAGTAGAGCTAGTACTTCTGGGTATGGTTCTTGTCTGGACTACCTTGCAAGGCTGACACATACACAGGCTTTGAATCATAACCGGCTTGAAAGGTAACAACCAGGATCTTGAATTGCATCCAGAAGCCAACGGGCATCCAGTGTAGCAGTTCCTGAAGTAGAGGTGTTACATGGTTGTCTGGCCCCATAATGACTGGATTAGCTGTAGCTTCCAAATGCTCCTCAAGGTCAAGCCCATGGAGAGCATATTCCAGTAGTCTCCCCTCGACTGGTGACTATGGCCTGAGTGGCAGTGAGTCTCACCTCCCATCCTAGGGAAGGTTGCAAATGGCACCCAAGAGGGAGCTGGGCAAAGGCCCTCTTGGTCATACCTGCTTCTCAAGGAACATGGAGAGTCTGGGAGCTGACCTTGACAGAAAGATGCAAGAACTGTTCCTTGGGCGAACAGGAGTGAAACATTCTTTAAGTCCTGGGAAGCAAGATAGCATTTGGAAGTGTCTCAGGCAGAGACCTCCCTGATTCACTGGGGCATTAAAAGGAGGGGAGGTGCAGCACAACTAGACTTGAAGATGCTATTAGTATAATCCACGCCAATAAAGTGCGGCCCTGGTCCTTTTGTGGAGTTGATTTTCTGCTCTGGTCTACCAAGCAGGGTTGACAAAGAATGAGGAATAATCAGTGTTAACCTGATGTTCTTGTATCACCATACCCACCATCCTTAGTGTGGGGTGACCTGCTGCTTTGGATTTCAGTCCTGCATAGTTGTCATTCCCAAAGGTCTCCAACTGAAGATGTCAGGCTGAAATCAGGGCACCCATAGAGTGTGTGTGTGTGTGTGTGTGTGTGTGTGTGTGAAAATCTGCATTTATCCTCCTTCCACCCAAAGGCCTGAGGGTGCTGTGAATGTAATTTATTTTTATCTAATGCCGTTGTGCATACAAAACACACTTGATCCCTTTCTGCAGGAGGATTCCCTCCCTCTGCCATGCAAAGACTTAAAAACATGTGGTTTTTATTGCAGGCAGGAATGAAAAATAGCATTCCACTGCTCGCCACATCAAATGGAACAGTAATATTCATCCACATTGGGGCGAAAGTTGCCTTGTTTCCTATTTGCAATCAAATTCTGATGTGAATTAAGAAGAAAAAGAAGAGGGAAAGAGACATCCCGGTAGTTAGGGAACTACATGGACTGTATTCTCTAACAAGCTACATTGTTCTCTTCTTTGCCTTCATTTATTCTCACAACAACCTTGTGAGGTAGATTAGACCGAACAGCAATGCCTGGTCCATGATCACACTGTGTTTTTCACCATTGAGTGGGTCTGAATTAATACCACACTGAAACTTGTCTTCCATGTTTTTTTCCTGAGATTTTCTTCCCTGCTAAAGAGATTTCTGCTTTGCTGCTCCAGTTTATGGTGCTTTAGGACTTTGGAAGAATTTTAGTGGCATTTCTGGGTATTGCTAGGTGGCCAAAGATATTGTTTTTTGTTTTTTCCAATAGATAACTCTCCATCACTTGGCGGCCTCTCCAGCTTCCCACAGTTATTATCCCTCTGGAGGTATTAATTAATTAAAGCAAGAGAAACAATGGAGGTTGTGATCCTCTAAGCAAGAAGACTGTAGAAATAGTAACCCGTCTTCTCAAGCATTTTAAAATCAGATTAAATGAGAGTGATCAAACAATTGCAGAAGGAAATTTCAGAAATCTGAATGAGGTTTCTGCAGCCCTGGACTGGACTCACTAACCCTGGTTGGGGAAGTCCTGTCTGACCTCTCAGTCCAGTTCTCCAACCAGGGTTTTCCTTCTCCTTCAGCAGCCCTTTTCTAGGCTGTTGATAGTATATTCTCCATCCCATTCTGTCCCCAGTTCTAAACTAAGCGGAAAGAAAGTTACACAAGCTGCAGATGGAACAAACTTTTCCTTGCATGAGTTTTATTGCTAGATCCAGAATGTCATTAAGGGCTAGTTTTAGAGGATTTTTATTGTCTTGGTTTTTGTTTAGTGTGCTGGTTTTGAGGCAGGTTTGCATTATTCCTTTATTCCTTTTCCCTTGGGACTGGCTTTTGTCCTTGAAGGAGGACTATAAATATTCTAAATTAACAAAATCAAAACAAGAGTCACATCTATAACTTGGCTCGCTTTGGGTGCTGGCCACACTGCTGGAATGGAACGTTTTCAGCTGAGCACCAGGCTCCAAGAGGAAATGAAATTCTAACTATTATCCGCGTTGGCTCTCCTGCTACAACTTGAAATATGCACAATGGAATCATAAATATAATGACATCGTAATCTGTCAAGGTGAATTCAACTCCTGACGGGCCAAACAGTTCACTTGGCAACGATACAGAAGTGGTTTGGTTGTTTGATTTCCCAGTTTAGGGAAACTGAGCCCTGGAATTCCTTGCAGGTCTTCCATCAAATACTAACCCTGGTTAGCCTTTTGGGAACAGCCCAGGTCAATGGGATGCTACCACCTAAGCTGGGCCCTGAAGACACAACTCTGGTCTTAATTTACAATCTTCGCAATCTCTTTCATTCATGATTCAGACACGGCTTTCAATTCTTCCCAACTCAACCGAAGGTAAGAAAGAGAAGATGTTAAAGGGAGTTGAGAGCCTGCCAACTGAACAGGATAGGACCAGATTGGGTGGGGGTGAAGAACCAGCAAAAGAGAGACTGGGTTTGGAAATGGGGATGCTGCCAACTGCTCCTTTCTAAACTCCCTTTTGATCCCATACCCAGAGAGGTGGGTGTGCAGCCCACCCTGGGCTTCCTAGTGCACCAAAGGTGTCTGTTGGGAAGGGGGCCAAAACAGTCAAGAGGGCAGCTATAACCATGTGATCTAAGCCCCACCCATGTCAACAGGGGGCAGGGTTTCAATCACATGGTTGTGGCCATCCTCTTGACATTTTTGACCCCCCGACCCTCTTCCAGGGCACATATCCACCCCAACACGCAAGTGCAACACAAGAGGGAAGCAGAAACACATACCTTACATTATATAGATGCCTACATGGCCATTGCTGATAAAGAAATTGGGGCCTTGCACTGAAGCGTGTTTATTCCGGTGTGTTAATTTGTATAGTTTGTCAACCTGACTTTGTAACTGGATGGTCATGGGATGTTTCTATTTGCTGTCTTCTGTGTTGGCTGTGTTCACTGTGTAGTGTTAAGGTTTCAAATGATTTGTTATTTTATATTGTACACTGTCCTGGCATTTCACACTAGGCATGATGTATTACTGATGTATTTCCTGCTTTAAAAATCACAGGCAACCATACTACCAATTTTCTACAGCTGCAGTTGGGAGAGTTGCAGAAGCGCAGGTCCTTGCATGCTGTTTTTCCTGGGATTGTGCAGTTGTAGCCACATCATCCTGGGGAAAGGTGAGGCTGCTTTAAAGAGTTAGATAGGTTCTGCAGTCATGCCCCCACTGCATAGCCCTGAATGATCCGTGGATCAGGAATTGAACGAAAGAAGCAGTGTATCAATGTTTTGCAGTAACTAAATGTCTGCCATGAAGAGTAGAACATGAAGAAGTCCATCCTCCAGGCATTTCCAACAGGTCTGCACAAAGCTTCTAAAGGGGGTCTTCATAACAGGTGTTAGCCAGGGATGTCTGCAGAATATGGTCAAAAAAATCAAAATGATGGTTGCCATGGTGCGATGGAAGCTTTACCTGTTTTTTATGCGTGTCACATTTGCAGAGCTTCGATCACACCATTGTAGTTACCACCTTGGCATTTTTGACCATGCTTTATGACACCCCAGGTTAGCCCAAGGACCACCCCCCCAATACAAAACAATGAGGTAGCTGCATGGTTCATGGCTGGTTCAAGGATTTTCACAGTTTTCTGCACATGTGTATTCATGCACAGAGACCACTTTTGCTGGAACATCTGATCAAGTGGCTGAGCATTCATGGGTATGTGAGACTGACCTGGGAAAGCCCATAAAGCAACCATGCCATGCCTTTCAGCTATCTCTGACACAAGGAAGGTCCTTTGCTCACATCCAGAATCTTTGCTAAGTGCTCTCAGTTCAAACGCTTTGCACAACCTTAATCCTTACCATGCACATCGCATGATGTGTATGTATTACAAACAGCTATTTGATTTGCACTGTGCGAGCCAAATCCCTCTCTGCAAAAGTAGACAGGTTGCAGATGCGCAAATGTCAAAGTCATGGATATAAACTGGGGTGGACTAAAAGGGACCCTACTTTTCCTCAATGTGCATATGCTAATATAGAGGCATAAATCTAACCTAGAGGAACAGCTACTGTACTATGATTTAAGCAGAAATACAGGCCATCTTACCCTAATGGGGAAGACTGTGACCAGGTAAGCTGGTTGCCTGGTCCCTCGGCTGCTGTCCAGGTGCTGATTGCTGATAACAATTTCAGGAACTGAACAGCCTGTTTTGTTTAAACTTGGACTTGGGTCTGGCAGCCATGCAAATAGAAACCTGGCCCCTGTGACAGAATACGCAGCCACACTACTCAGGCTAATATATGTTATGACAGTTTCTCAGGAGTTGCAGGGAGGGGCAAGCAGAATTTTTCTTGTTAGGACCCCTCCCTTCCTTTGCAATGCATCATAGAAAAGGGCATTGACAGCATGTTTCTCTACCTTGGGAACTTTAAGATGTGTGGACTCCAACTCCCAGAATTCCCCAGCCAGCATGGCTGGCTGGGGAATTCTGGGAGTTGGAGTCCACACATCTTAAAGTTCCCAAGATTGAGAAACATTGGTCTACTGCAAAGTGGGACAAGGTACGGCAAATCCTGCCCTGCCCCAAAGTAACCCTCCTTTATATGTCTGTGTCATGACAGTGCTGCAAGGCTCAGTCACTGCAAAATCATGTTCCTTGCTTGCCAGCAAAAAACAGGCCATGTTGCCAATTAAATCTCCATTTTTTAAAAAAACACATTTTTTACCACACAGTGCTTGGATTTAAAAGGAAAAAAACATTTCTAAGATTGTCCATTCACTTTTGTAGCTACAGTGTACTGTAGAGGCTCCCCAACTTAGGTCAATGTAATTGCTTTCTCTGTTGTTGCAGTCAGTGATCCAGTCCTTGTGCAAAGAAACTTTAAATACCAAAATCATTCTTGGCCTTCTCTTTTACTTGATGGGTTTTCCTACCATGAGTAAAGGTATTGCTCCTGTAGATGATTCCATATATGGAACCAAACTTTGAATGGATGGTCTCCTCCAGGGGTGGTGCTGAAGCAACTGTCCCCATGGATCCACTCCCCCTAAAAATGTGCAGCACCCTACCCCATGATGCATTGAAATAGTCCCTGAAATAGATAACATGTAAAATAATCCTTCGGTACACAATGCAAAAATGTTTACCACTCCTTTTTATTTTTAAAGTTTCTTCTCCAGGACTAGCTAGACCAGTGTTTTTCAGACTTGGCAACTGTAAGATGTGTGGACTCCAACTCCCAGAATTCCCCAGCCAGCATGCTGGCTGGGGAATTCTGGGAGTTGGAGTCCACACATTTTTAAATTGCCAACTTTGAAAAACACTGAGCTAGACTGAATCCTATGGAGATGAGAAATGTTCTCTCTTATACACATGCGCATCCAGGTAAACCAACCTTCCATAATCTTGGTTGGACTACAGGAAATCCAATGGCTATTAAAGCTAGCAGTGATGGGAGTCATGAACCAATGCATCCAAGAGGGTGCTAGTCAGGGAAGGTTGATCAAAGCTAAAAACTCAGCAATCAGTTAGAGGAGGAAGGACTTACTCTATGAGTCAATTTCTTTTTTCTTTTTTCCTAATGGGAACAGCAAAAAATCAACCACAGGGATGCATTTTGCACCTTCGTCTCTTCGCTCCTGCTCTCCATCATTGTGGCAGAGTTCAAGGGAAGCACCATCATCACATCAGAGTCAGGAGACCTTGGCTCAGATGTGTGCGCCTGAGAATTTAGGTGCAGAAATTTAGGATTAATTTTTAATAGAACACTTCCTCTAGGTCACCCATCTTGCTTCAAGCTTGAGGGGGGTGCGGTGGGGGTTGATGGTGATGAATTCTGTTCAAGTAAGCAGCTGAATTGAATTTGGAAGGCGGTGGAGGGAGGGAACTCTTCCAAGAATGAAGTCATCCTTAAGGGGAGAAAAATCATTTAAAGGGGCTGCTGACCTCTTTGTATCAGTCTGGTGGTTTGACTTGTTAGTCTTTACTTTCAATTAACCTTTGGTCGGCAGGACGGGATGTTGCTAACAAAGCAGAAGACACCATCAGGCTGAAAGCCTTTAGGAGTCTCCTTTCAATTCTGATAGTCTTGACCTCCAAGAAGGGGTAACCTGAGTAACTATTCAGAGATATAGATTAAATCTCCGTTTTATGGGGACTCGGTTGAGGTAGTCTAAGCACATGTAACCTTTCCACACCAGGAGGTAAAAGTTCATGTGATGGTGTCTCTATTTATGGAGGTTCAGCACTATTTTGCTGTGCGAGTATGAGTGTGCTAATTTTCATCAAAAATAAAAGGGGCGTGAAGAGATTCACTCAGCAGTGCTGTTGGTGTCATGGCAGGATCTATTTCAGTGAAAATCTTCAGTGAAAGTGAAAGTGAAAATTTTCTTTTGTGTCCTTAGTGACGGAGTAGATCTGGAAAATGGACCTATTCTCTCTTCTCCTGCTATGGATTTGGGAGAAGTACAGATTTACGAAACCCAATCATACTGCAATGCATATCAACTCCAATTAAACAACTACTCTAAAATGTTAAAGATCCCTGGATGCTAATGAAAAAATACCATAGCATGCCAGCTTTCAAAAGTCACCAGATATGAAAATGATTACACCTAGATGTCAAACCCTGCCTAGCATTAGGCATTGCACAACACCTACAATAGCCTTTAATATTTCAGATGACATTAGCAATCAAGCGTTGCCAGTGGTCAAAAACACCTGAATATCAAATACTGAGATTAAATAGCCGGAAGTCAAATGCAGATTTTTCAAACGCATACTTGAACATTTTTGAGACTGAATGTAGAGCCTTACAACTAGCAGAGGAGAAATTTGGGGAGTAAATTCATTTTACCCCTGGTATTACAACCATTACTGTGCGGGAAGTTGTGCGGAAACTGCCATGTAACCACATGACAAAGTGTTCAGATGTGAAAGTCGACAGATGGACACCACATGTTCACAGGATCCCTTGTTCTTCACCCTGAGTTATTTGGACCATGAAGAAGATGCAGTTCAAGAGCAGATGGGAGATCTTCATACATGCAAGTCCCTGTCAGGCTGCCGATAACCAAACATGGCATGTGAAGGGACTCCGAATTGTTGGCTGGACAGTTAAGAAAGTGAAGGAAATTACCAATCTCCTTTTAGGTTTGTGTTCCAGGAAGGTCTGTGCTTGCAGACTGTTTACATTAGTCAAAGAAATCCACTACTGTTCCTCAACAATCACATACGTTACAAATCAAAGCATAAAATCACAGACAAATGCTGCTCATTAAGTCTATCTTAAGGTTTTTTCCTTGTAATGTTGGGCAAATTTGCAGGAGGGAAGGGACTGTGTCTAAATGGTGGAAGGACGCAAGTTCTCTTTCAGGCGTAAGAATCAACATGGAAGTCCTACCAGACTCTAGTGACCCAAGGAAAGTAAACAAGGTAAGCATTGCACTTCTACACATTCTCCTTGTTTGGAGAACTGAGGCACATGACAATAGTGGAGACAGCACTAGAGTATTTCAAGGTGATTTAAAATCCACACAACCAGGCTGAGAAGCAGCCATGGGATATGATGCAAATTGAAATCAGTTTAAAAATGGTTGGATGGACTAGAACGTTCTTCAGTGATTTCTCAAAAGGGGCAGTCATTTGGGGCTAAGTAAATCTCTGTCCGCCTTGTGAGATCAGACAAGAAGTGCCCATAGAAGTACTTAGTTCTAACTTTATTCTAAGGTTACGTTAACAGAATCTTGCAAGCCTGAAAGTACATCTCTCCCCCCTCACCTCTACAGTCCAAGAAACTAGGGAGGGTCCCTTCTGAGACGTTTGCCACATCCACATTCCTTCTGCGGGCTCAGCTGCCTCTTATCTGACCGTTGTCTAGTCTGGGGCTCTTCCTCTTGTTTGGGAAGTGCAACTGGGGACACCAGAAAAATGTTTCTGTTGGGCCAGTGGTTGCCCACCCCAACTTAATGTCTAAGGAGTAAAGAATATTTAAAGCAGACGGAATGGGTGTTAAACATTAGGTTTATCCTGGCAGTGCTTGCTAGGTTACCCATCTAAGCATGCTGGGCTCTGCACTAGCTTGTTTTAAACAGCTCCTCCCCTGCCCCCACCTTGCCCAAAAGCAGATTTGTAATTTGATGTGAGATGCATTTACAATAAATTGCCAAATTAGCCTTGGAAATCAAGGATGAATGACAGGATCCCTCCTCCTCCCCCATTTAGTTGCTTCAGACCACAGCCAGCATTAGGCCCATAAAAAATATTCCTTCCACTGACATCCCACTCCATGAAACTGCTAACCTTGCCAGCATCTTATGGTGGTAGAAGGAAACCTCTATCCCAGTCCCCATTCTTGGTATGAGGCTGAACCTTTAGCAAGTTGCCGTTTAAAAAGCTACTTCTCCCTCCAGGTTTTAAAGTTATTTTTACCTTTCTTACAGTTCACTGTATGTTTGTGCAGAAGTTTCAGCCATGTACAATATTAGACATTCTGATTTCAGAAGCTTTCGTTTCAGATGCACAAATAAATAGGCACTCGAGGTTTTTCAAAACCACCAATTCAAGCAGGGAAATTTGGAACTGCTTCTACCCCAGATTTGCATGTGAAGACCAGCCACTGAGATTCAGTCTGCACCGAGACAAAAAAAATCACTCAGCACGGGCGAATCTTCATTCAAAATTCCCTAGGAGGAGAAATCTAGCTGATCAGGGCAGGGGAGTTTAAGCATCCGCTGATATGCAAGGGTTTGTTTTCTGACTCAGATTAAGAAGAAAACTTTTAAGATTGATGCATGTAAAGCAGCATGTTGCCGAGAGTTTGAATAATGTATGATTAGCAAGCAGGTTTATGAGAACTGATTTTGATTTTTTGGGGTGTGTTGGAGAGGTCATGTTTTCATCTTATTTCATAAGGTTGTACAAAACACCCCGGCCTACTTTAACAAAGCTTTGCACAAAATGTATCTTCGGACCTGTTTTGCAAAGTAACACATCCCACACTGGAAAACTGGAGCAGCCTCATCCAGATCATGTCTGTTCCACACCTTCCCACTGTCTCACTAGTGAGGAGAGGTTTCTTCCCACGTGGGGCCTCTTCCTCTCAACAAAGAGAAGTACAGTAGGTCACTTCCATGGCACAAAACATCTTGCTCAGGTGTTTTAACTCCATTGCAAATATTTCTCCCGCGCCTCTTTCCCCTTCCAATCCTCATTCAGTCTGATTAAAGAGAAATTGTTCTTGAAATTTTAGCAGGAAAAAAAAATGCACTCCAGGTCCCAGCTGTAAGGTAATGTGTCACCTTGTAGGAATTAGGAGATGGGCCTTCTCTGTGGCTGCCTCTGCCCTGTGGAACAATATTCCCCTGAAGTCTGTAGACCACCATCCCTATAGTGCTTTCCTAAAGCTTTAAAATGTGGGTCTTCCAGCACCCCTAGAGTAGGGAAAGATATAATTTGCTCCCTGTAGTGGATTGTCTTATGATTGTGGCTCAGTATTATTTGCCCTTGGTCCAATAGGTCACTGGGTAGACCAGACTAAGAAACCAAAGCCATGTAAGTCAGGACTGCTTTTATTGTAAAGCTATAGTAACAGAATCTTGCCAGTCTAAATGCTCTTCCCCGGTCCCTCCCTTTATCTTTGTGTGAACTAGGGAGGGACTTGTCTGAGATGTTTTTTCACATTACATTCATGGCCTGGGCTCAAGCTCCTCTTATCTGACCACTGCCTTGGTAGCGACTCTTCCTCCTGTCCTTCAAGGCCATTTCCTCTTTCCTCTACACTGGATATTACTATTATTTCCTTCATTGCTTAATTATTCTTATTATGTTGTTGTTTCTAATCCTAGTGTGTAAGCTCTTCAGAATTAATTCTGTAACTGAGGCAGTAGATAGACAGACACACAGACAGACAGAGTTTTGGAGAAATTATCCTGGATAGACTGTCCAAGGCCTGCCACATTGATTCAATCTGCGTACTCCTCAATTTATGACCATTTGTTCAACAACCATTCAAAGTTATGACAGCGCTGAATGAATGGTGATCACAACCGGTCCTCAGAGTTCCAGCCATCCCAGCAGCCCTGCGATCATGTGATTATGATCTGGACGCTTCACAATCGATTCACACTGACAACTGTTTGTAGCGCCCTGTGATCACGTGATCGCCATTTGCAACCTTCCCTGCTGTCTTCCCCAGAAAGTCAGTGGGGAAGCCAGCACGGAAGATCACAAGCACCTGGGGTAAGTCTCCACCACCTGCGTACCTTCCCCCAGCCCCTCTGTGCTCATGCCATGTTGGCCACAATACACATAAAAAGCAGACAGTAAAAATTGGTGGTAAGGCTAATATATTTGCCTTGGAAAACTCCAAATGACCACTAGACAGGAGCAAAACATATCAATTTGCTACCATGTAATGGCTATCCAGTTTTCTGCAGCCCAGATTTGGAGATCTCATGAGCCATGTTTAGAATGCAGTCTTGTTTACTCCACAGGCTCAAAGAGACAGAAAGTGTGCCCCCCAAGATCTTCAAACAAACTGTGAGAAAATATTGATGGGAGATCTTTCTCCTTCCTTCTTCCCTCCCCTCCCCTTCTTTCCCTTCCCTTCCCTTCCCTTCCCTTCCCTTCCCTTCCCTTCCCTTCCCTTCCCTTCCCTTCCCTTCCCTTCCCTTCCCTTCCCTGGTAATCAGGTCCATTTGACATCCTCCACTATGCTTCAGAGTTGCCACTTCAATGCACTAAAGGGTGAAAATGGTGAGTGCCAGGCAGCCCCTTCTCCCAAAGGCAAACAGTATCTTCTGCAATGAAGCTGTCTCTCCTTGCACAGAAGGGGAAAGATAAAAATAACATTCTTACAACTGAAGACTGGGCAGGAGAGGGGAATCTGCAGAGAAGGGGCCCCAAAAGTCAAGATGGTGGCCATGCAATCCAAGCCTCACCCTTTTTTATGTGCATTGCATGCAACTGGCTTGACTCCTTGGGCCTCTTCCCTGTGGACCCTTTGGTTGGCTCATTTCTGACTTTTATAGCTTCCCCACTGAAGGGCTGCCCATTCAATCCATCCCGTGCCACGGACGGGGCAGAGAGAATGAGTCTGTTTTGTTCTGCCAAAACTTTATGGCAAGCTGGATTTCAGTGCCATTGGCCACACTTAAAAATCTGGACCCTGTGGATGCTCTTGGGTGGATTTTGGCTCAACCCTGAGTGGAGTCTCCTTTTTTTTTTTTTTTTTGTCCTGGCAGCCTGACCACTTTCTATGGAAAAAAGCAGAGCAGCTTGGCTGCCGGGCAGAATTTTTGAAAGCTCCCTTATGCCAATAAAAAAGGTGTTTAATTATAGGGTTGGCTATAATTGGGGAATGGAGACAGCTAATAAACCAGGGCTTTAGACAAAAGGAGTCCAGAGTCCAGAAGTGAGATGGGTGTGCAGCTTTCCTTTCCTTTTCTTTTGGGCCAGGCCCATCTTCTATTCTGTAGTTAATGAAGGGGTGGAAATTCTCCCCTTTATGAAGCATTGATTCCTGGCCTCCATAAACTCTGGGTTTGGAGTGAGGTCTCAGATGATCCCATTACAAGGGATGCCTGCAAGGCATAGCCAAAAAAAGTCAAGATTTCAGCCACGATAGTGCAAGTGAAGCAGAATTAATTAGTTCATCTGGATTACTTTGCAAGGCTGACACACAATTATATAAGTCATGGTTGTTTATCCCTGGTTCAGAACAAAAGATTATTCATTTTCTGTTCTAGAGATTATTAATCAGGACAGTACTATTCCATCTGAATGTCCAATTTTCTGGATAGGTGTTTGATCTGTCTTATACTCAGACCTATTAAAACTATAAATCTATAAGAAAAGAAATGCCTGGATCAAATCCAGGAATAAATGGAAGTTGCAAAGGGTATTTGCACTGGAGTCAAAAATGTCAAGACGGCAGCCACAAATGCATCTGAAAAAGAGGCATGGCTTTGATCATGTGGTGGCAGCCACCATTTTTACTTATTTGCTCCGCTGCCCCCATGGATACCTGGGGGTTGCACTGACTTTCTAGAATGGATTATGAGTAGAAGAACATGGAGATGGGCTTGAAGAAGGAATGCCAGAGCTGTTAGGGAACACCGGTTTAGCCCTGGACGTGAGGAGAGAGTGAGCAAGAAACTCAAGACTGCTCACCTTGATTCTCTTGCGTTTAGGAGGTGGAGAGAGAATCTCTGTTAGGCTTTCAAGATTTTGTTATTATGCCCTGCAGCAATAAAGTCAAATCCCAGTAGTCCTTGTGATGTCTGTTTCCTGAGCTGGCCTACTTCCAAGGGCTGACATAATGTGAGAAGTAGTCCTCGGGTAACAACCACTCATTCATCGACCATTCAAAGTTATGACAGTGTTAAATGGGGGGGGACTTATGACCAGTCCTTAAAGTTCTGCCCATCGCAGCATCCCTGTAGTCCCATGATCATGATTCAGGCGCTTGACAACCAGCTTGCAATTACAATGGTTGCAGTGGGCCGTAGTCACATGATCACCATTTGCAACTTTTCTGCTGGCTTCCCACAAGCAAAGTCAATGGGGAAGCCAGCAGGAGGTTGCAAATTGTTCCTGCTCCTGCCATTTTTTCGCCCACCTGCAGCACCCACTCACCTGCCTGCGCTTCATAGCGCCTGCCTGCAGCATGCACCCATCCATGCTATGAAGCTCTCACCCGCAGCTCTCACCCGCCTGCCTGCTTGCCTGGGACTCCTGCTGCTTCCCATGTCGCGGTCACATGAAGTCCTTGCTTAATGACCCACACAGTCCTGGGGTTATGACGGCAACCAAGACTGCCAGGATTGCTGTCACTAAGCAATGCAGTCACGTGACATTGTACTTTATGACCGCATCGCTTAGCAATGGAAATTCCAGTCCCAATTGCCATCGTAACCTGAGGACTATGTGTATCTTTTTTAATTTTAAAAAGCCAGTCTTTTTAAAAGTGAAAGAAAGCTTACCCGTCAGCTTACAGCCATACAGTACCTGGGCAGTAGATGAACCAGAGACATTGGTACATTGTCTCCATGCAGCACATTATGGGAAAATGGCATTTCGGTTTAAAGTATATAATTATTTCCAAATATACCTGTCTTGACATTCACATGTTTTGCCAACCTGGTGTTCCCTTTCCTCTGTTCCTTTTTGAGAATACATTTCTTGCTTTGGGAAGATGTATAAGAATCCTTCCAAGTCAGAGTTCATCATGCGCTAACTTCCCCCATACTCCCCAAGAACAGGTTACTTGTGACAAAAGCATTGTAAAATAAATGTTTAGGGGAAAAGAAAGGGATTGGCAGAACATCTGGGTGGCCAGGAATTCTACTTGGTGGCAAGATAAATAACCTCAAAGACATTTGTGGCTCTGCATATCTCTACTTCACATTTTATTCCTTTGGTGATATAGCTATTCATAAAAGTTTATCTTGCCTTCTCACCCCTAAAGGAGGATCTCGTGGGGATCTAAGTCTGCTTTCTATGGTTACTATAAAAAAACCCCAAAAACCAACACAATGCATCCTGCTATGCTTTACTGGGTCATGGGCTGTGAGAATGCCATAAGCCTGTTGGCCATGGGGTTAGAGGGGGTCAGCTTTGGTGCAAAACAGAAATGCCATACCAAAAGATCCACAGAGCCAAAATGGAGCTGCTTGAAGAAGTTAAACTGTTTCTCCATCTTAATTTTCACCACCACCACCTCCCCACCACACTGGGGATGTGAAACCTATGGGGCCCCTTGGAATATTTTAAATGCTTATTACATTTTAAAAGAAGGTGGTAGGAAGTGACAACCTTTCCACCACCTTCTGACCATTACCCATATGACCAGGACATCTGTGATCATGTGTTACCAGCATACAAGGGGTTTATCCCTGGGATAGCCCCAGACTGGGTCATATGCACCATATGAATGCAGTCACAGAATTCTGAGACCAAAGAATTAAAAGCCATTTTAAGCCATGGAAAGAAATTTAAAACTGATTAAGCCAAAAACAGTCTTGACATCTGGCTGATCATCATAAGAAAATGGCAGGACCATGGAATCAGGGTGTTGGCAGAGGAGGTCAAAAAACCTCAAGACAGTGTCCACAACAGTGCAATCAACCCCTCGCCATCTTGAAATTTTTGGATCCCCTCCTTGTAGATGTTCCTGTATGGAACCTCTCAAAGGAGGAAATTCCCGAATCGGGAGGTGGGGGGGAGAGGTGGGCAACCATTAACCATGTCTGTTTAGGTAAGAGAGGGGATGGAGAAAGGGAGGAATGGCAGGAAATTAAAGCTGGTGTTGCCTAGTGGTTAAAGCATCAGAGATACAAATTCAAGTCCTCCTTGAACTATGGGCTTCATTGGAAGGGTTTCAGCATCTTTCAACTCAACTCCCAGGGTTGTAATTATGAGAATAAAATGAGAGAACCTCCCTCCTGCTCCTGGTGTGCTATCAGAGAAAAAAAAAGTGTGTGTGTATGGGGGTGGGAAGCATGTATGGAATCAAATAAATAATAAAAAGCAGCAATGGATTGACCATAGCAATCCCTGATACTTTATAACCAGATTTCAGGGAGATCTTAAGCCCACCTAAATGTCACCTTGGTAGGAAAGGTCAACCCCATCATCCCTCGTGGCTCCTCTCCCAGGACTGGTCACCCATGTCTATCGGATGAGAACCTGACGTGCAACAGGCCCCAGGCACAAGGAAGCCCCCTTCCGAGAGATGTGGGGTCCATTCTGAGAAAGTTCACGCCGTTCCCATGGACGGGGAAACCACTTCCTTTGTCTGTGCGCACAACTACCTCATTTGGAAAGTGACTGAGACACAGCAGGAGAGCTGGCTGGTGTTTCCATCTGGCTCAGAGAACGGGTAAGAGTCGGGTGGGGAAAGAGAGATGAGAGGGAAAGATAGATACAGAGGAGGTGTAAAAAAAGGAAAGAAAGCTTTGGGGACAATTCTGGTTAGTCATTCTGAAAGCCAAGGGGACATGGGAGACATGATGGCATATCGGAGAGTTTATAGATCCAACACAATCTTTCTCTATTTACAATCTGTATTGTTTTGACTCAGCTTTTAACCTGCCTTTTCCCTCAGCTGCTCTTATTCTGTTTATTCTTCTTGAGTTAATTTCCCCAGGAGCAATTTACTCAATAACCGAAAGCCATGGCTATCGTTCTGCGCAGTAGCTGACCTCCCAGAATCAGGATGGTGGCTATGGACGTTCTCTGACATTCTTGGAGAGGATCCGTTTCTTGGATTAAAAAAAAATGGGATGAAACATATATATCCTCCCACACACACTATATATGTATCTATTTATTTGTTTTCTAATATTTATACTTTGCCCTAATTCTGGCAGATTCTGGACAATAACAATAGAAAAAAATAAAACAATAGAATAAAATGAGGAATGTAAAAACTCAGTAAATGAAATAACACATAACAAGGTGCCAAGAAGGTGCTAAGGGCTGAAAGCTTCCTTGAACAATATGGTTTTCACTTGTTTGTGAAATGCAAGCAGCATTAGCACTGTCCATATCCAAAAGTATGGCAACAAATGAGGATCACCAACAAGAAGGTCTGTTCCTTGGTCCACACCCCTAAGCCTCACAATATGGACTGGATTTGCACACTGCATTAAACCAGTGTTTATTTAGCCATAGTTTGTCAAATAAAACCCAGTTGGCTGGGTTCACACAACCTGCTATGTTAAAAACTATGGTTTATGAACCACTGTATTTGGATTTGCTACATGCCAAATCAAAATTATGCAAACAATACTGTGGCTTTGTGTCATCTGTGAACCCACTTTTATGTTAAAGAATTGGTCTGGGGAGTTTTTGGAATGGGGGAGCTGGAGAAAAGGGAAGTTAAAGGAAGGGAAGATGACAACTCACATCTTCATACCATGAAAGCCTTCCTCTGATTGGCTGTACAGCTCCAATAGACTGCAACGGGCTGCGGGTCCCAACTCTGTTCAGAACGGGCAGCCATGCCTGTTATCTTCTAAGCCAATGTTTCTCAAGCTTGGCAACTTTAAGATGTGTGGACTTCAATTCCCAGAATTCTCCAGTCAGGGGAATTCTGGGAACTGAAGTCCACACAACTTAAAGTTGCCAAGCTTGAGAAACATTCTTCTAAGCTATACCAGAGGATGTTCTAGCCATAAGATTCCATTCGGCTGAACATAGTTACAGCACATTTCCACTCAAGACTTTCTGGGGATCTTTCTGATTGTTGTTGATGTTCAACAATCATCCCACTGGAATTCAGCAGTTGGTTCAGAGGGGGCCACAAAAATTAGGTCTGAGGACCACCTGCGACCTTCAGACCATGAGATCATTTCTGTTCAAACTCATTATAGATTTTGAAGTTACAACTAGAGTTTGTCCAACTTTCCTTTAGAACTTTTTTTCCCAGCTTCCAGGAAAAGAAGGCATCTAAAGAAACTCTGGAGAAATCCCACATTTATCATGGCTGTGGATTTGGCAAGCGTCTTGCTTGTATTCTTCTTACAGCACTAGGTATCTGAGAAGGTGAAGATTTCAGTTTTTGAAATTCAGCATGAGACTAGAAGTTCCTCTTTCAGACACAGATCAGTTACAATAGTATTTTCCAAACTGACATGCCCTACAGACTTACAGGTGCTACTAGAGCTTCTCTCTCTCTTTTTTTTTAAAATCTGTTTTAATTGATAATATCTAGATGTGTAGGTAATTAGGATATTCCCTGTATCTGTAAAACACATTGCCTCCAAAGTGGTAGGCAGCTTATTCCTCATTTGACAGTCAAGGGAGCGATCCAGGTGTGTCTGCGGGGTGTGTGTGTGTGTGTGTAAAAAAAGTCAAGATGGCAGCCACAAGATCACGACGCATGTTAAAAAAAGGACTAGGGCTCCAATCACACTCTCAGAGGCAACCATGGGGAGGGGGCGGTCAAAATAGTCAAGATGGTGGCCACGACCATGTGAACAAGGCCCCATTTTTCTAATGTGCTTTGCATGTAATAAAAGGGATAGGACTATGATCACATGGTAGTGGCTGCCATCTTGACTACTTTAACCTCTCCTGCTGATGCCCCTGTGAACTCTGTTTGCTTTATAAAGACGCTTGTGTCTTCTTTCTACTATGCCTAAGAGCTTCTACAAGGCAGTTTGAACGTTCAGCTGAAACAATGCAAAGGATCCAAACAATGAAAATCAAGATCTGGCTTGAAAACATATGGATGACCACTGGGTGGCAGCAAAGGGTTAGGTTTTTTGGTACATCTTTGCTGCCATCTACTGATTTTCCAGAGCTTTGCAACCCAGATCTGGTAACCCTAAACTTGACAATTAGACAAATTTGAAAAGAGAGAGCTGTATCACCCAGAAGAAAGAAACAGTGAGACTGACACTTGCAAGTATCAAACAGGATACTAACAGGAATAGCATCAAAAACCTCGGTCCTTTTCGATGATTTTATTGCTGGCAGGTTTTTTGTTTTGTTTTGTTGCTTTTTTTTTTTTTAAAGAAAGGGGGAGCATCTGCAGCATAGAAAAAAAAAACGCTCAGGCGAGAATAATGTAAACCAATTCACCAACCACATCCTGAGAGTTTCAAAGCAGCTGAGTCATTTGCAAAAGGGTTTTTGGTCTCTC
The DNA here is from genome assembly GCF_059951505.1 of Python bivittatus. Taxonomy (NCBI): domain Eukaryota; kingdom Metazoa; phylum Chordata; class Lepidosauria; order Squamata; family Pythonidae; genus Python; species Python bivittatus. The sequence goes on along the minus strand of NW_028277057.1, from coordinate 1,575,738 downwards.
GTAGACATTTTGGTGGCTGCAAAAGTTCTGTAGGTCTCCACAGGCTCTGAAGCTTGTGAATCTTGGCTTGTCAGAAACAATGAAGGTTTCACGTTGTTCCAACTGTCTATGGTGAACCAGAGACAGAGAATCTGGTAAAGGTGTGGGTGTGGGGTTGCTCCTTGGCCCTTGTGCAGCACAGTCCTGGGTGTGTTTAGTCAGAAGCCTTTAATGGAGATTCCTCCTTAGATAAGCCTATTTAGGGCTGTAGCTAAAAAAGTGAATGGCCTTTTTAAAAAAATATTTACATCAGTGTAAAAAATGATTACTGAGGCCACACTGAACCCAACCAGGCTCCCATATGAGTAGACATGCTCAAAAGTAATGTGTAAATAAGCAAAGTTCAGTGTTTCTGGAAAGAAGATCCATCTTTAAGAGTTTCCATTTAAGTAGGTTCTCACGTTGGGCTAAGACATATTAGCTATGCTCACGTAACACATTTAACTTGGATAGTGAATTAACCCATCTTCTAAGTCTGCAAATGCCTGGAACTATAAGCTAAGGCTACAAAGACCTTCCTGAGGTTAAAACTCACCAAGTTAACAGACTGCATGAATGCAGTTGCTGATGTGGATGTCTGCAGGGTGTGGTCAAAAAGGTTGAGATGGCAGTCATTTATTGATGGAACTTCAACTGCACCATCCTGACCACCACCTTGACATTTTTGACCACACCCTGTGGACATCCTGTGCTGCTGAGTTTGTAACTGAACTACTTCAGTGTAATGTCTCACCATAAACGATGTATTAGGCTTTGATTTTGTGTCTTCTGCAAAACTAGCCACTGTTGCTTGTGAACCATGGGTGATACCTTAGCATATCGTATGAAGGCAACCAACTCTGATTTATTCCATAAACTACAGTCAAACAAACGCTTAGAGTGATATGTGAACTAGGCCTTTATCTCTTATTAGATTTAGATTAGATTTTTAATCAGCTTAAATCAGGCAAAGAAAAGTATCAATGGATAAGGGCAACCACGAAATATCACTATCACCTATTAAAATCCTTTGACCTGGCATCCTTAGATACATTGGACTACAACTCCCATTATCCCCAACCATTTTAGGATGATGGTAGTTGGTACAAGGCTGGGGAAAGCTGAAATTTCTTTTGCCAGCCAAGTGAATCCACTGGCTTATCTATTTGTCTTAGCGGTTAAATTTAGAACAAAGAAATCTTATTTTTATCTTCTTATTTCCCCACAATAGTTTTCCATGTGACTTTCAAAGTGTTTAGAACAAAATCAATAGTAAACCATTAGAACAGCCTAAAACCATTTAAAACAACACACAGAAAAACAGAGCCATCCCCCACACCAATCTATATTAATTGTTGTTGAAAGCATACACAAAGATGGACAGGCTCAACCCAGCATCACAAAGGTCATCGTTTTGACAGAACCTGGAGTTTGTTTCACAAGCGAGTTTGCAGCTGGAGAAAGCTCTGTTTCCAATTGCCTTCTCTCCACCCAACTTCTCTGAGGAGAGAAACTTCCCATAAAGTTCTCAATGGAGGACAAGTTCATTTGGCTGTGAGATAGAAGGCGGGAAGTCAAAAAACATCTCAACAGAAGGGACAGGCACACCAGTTTTGAAACCCTGCCCAGAAAACAGCAACGTTAGGATCACAAAACCATCAAGACTTGAGTTGAGGAAAACTTTTTAAATTGGGAAACTAGAGATAGTATAGAACATATATGCACAGCCTGCAATCTGGGGACCACATGTTCCCTGCAAGAAGGTCTGGGATGGTCCCATATATGCCCTCAGCTTTGGTTTCCGACAAGCATCAACACCCTCATGTGTGCTGTTGTCCCTTCCCATCTTTCTCTGACCTGGCAAAGTGTAGATCTGATATTGTAAAGTCAGTTTAAACCCACCCCCTCAACCTTCTGAAGAAGCTTCCGAATCATCAAAACCCCAATCATTTCTGAATAAGATCACAAAGCCACCAACTGTAACCTGTAGAAAACTCACTTCTGTGTCATTGTCTAGCATACTTTTTAAAAAGCTATGTTTAGTATTTTACCCAAAGCAACTCCTAAAATCACAAAGGCAAACTGTAGATGGAGAATACAGCTGAAGAAAATGTTCAGAAATATTCAAACAGTGTCAAAGTTTTGTGAGGTCCACCATCTAACTTTTGGCTACCAGGCCCAAATTTACACCTGCATCTTGAGAGTGAAATTACTCCACAAAGCAAAATTATGTTGGGATTAAAGTGTTTGACTTTGTGGTTAAGATATCATGATTATGATTATGATTTCTTCAAGTCCATGTGGACTCCTGGCAACTGGCTTGCAGTTTTCTTGGCAAGATTTTCAGAAGTGGTTGGTCCTTGCCTTCTTCCTAGGGCTGAGTGAAAGTGACTGGCCCAAGGTCACCCTGATGGCTTCATGCCTAAGGCAGGACTAGGGCTCACAGTCTCCCAGTTTCTAGCCTGGTGCCTTCACCACTACACCGAATGGGGTCTCTTGTTAAGATCTTACCTAAGTAAAGAAACAAACAATGAAGTAGGTGAAGTGCAAACGTTATCGTTTATATACACACACACACACACACACTCAAATATAATCTATTGATGCTCAGATATTATACAACTGAGAGTTGATGACAGATCCTATTTAGACTCTGCCAGAAACAATCAGCAGATGTCAAAATCTGAACTACACACGCCCCCACACAGGGAGAGAGACGCATGCATTTAAAGTATGCTGTTTCAATTTCTCACTGAAATCTAGAACACCGCCATTAGAAAATTCGCTGCATTTTATGAGATTTGTGAATACCGATCAAGCACTTAGAGGAAGTGTGAGCCCTTGGTCATGAAGTCACTTCCCCAGTCTCATACTCTCCCGACACTCACCTATGCTGGCTGGTGGGAGTATCAGCAATGCCCTACCAACATTTCTGAAGGGTACTAAGATTAGATTTACAGCGTTCCAACTGTCGCTTATGAAACCTTGTTGCAAGCATGACTGGTAGCCATGCTTGCTGACATCATAGCAGGCAAAATCAGGACCATCTGCTCATTTTATCTGTTCTGAATTGTCCCCCACCTCCCTAAATGTGTGCTGAACCACCACGGTTGATGCCGCAGAGGCATTACTTGTCATCTGTTTTTGAGTGGCTTCTAGACAGGTCTTAAATCTTCTTCCTTTCCCTCCACAGGATCGTGCCATCGGAGCAATTGCTTACAGCTCTACTGGAAGATGTTTTGTTGTGACATTCTTATTCTTGCAGGGGGGAGAAGGGAAAGGAGGAGAGGCAGTGGCAGAACTACTCTGAGATGTTCTGAGTTCTTAGATGTCCTTGTGTGTGTGCATTTGTGTGTGTGTGTGTGTGTGTGTGTGTGTGTGGGCAAAGCCTGCACACAATATGAAACTCATTTCCGTCCTTTCCCCCAAGCTCTCCCTGGCTAAGGCAATTGGGCCACAAACCCTGACAATGTAATCAATGAATGCTGGGAGATCAAGGCCAGAAATCATCAGGAATTAACAGAGGAAATAGCTGTTCCCCCTCTCAACCCATTAGATCATAATGAGGTGATGAGAGGCTGGTAAATTTACATCCAAGTCTCACACAAGTAGCAGCCTTTGGACAAGCCTGTAGGGTGCCCTTAAGAACACTGGCACCCTGCTAGCCAATGAGAAACAGACAGATTGAAACACAATGGGTGTGTGTGTGTTTATAAAGTGGGAATCCCGAAATTGTATGGTCAGGTACCTGAAGGTATAAAAAGGAAACCTCACTTATGCAGACACCCAAAGCCATCAACCTCTCCAAGAACAATTACAGCCAGGGGCATCTGCAAGGTATGGTCAAAAAAGTCAAGATGGCTCCGCCTGTGTTGTACATAAAAACAAGGCAGAGTTTTGATCATATTGTTGCCACCACCATCTTGACTTTTTTGACCACACTCTGCAGACACCCCAGATTCCAGCAGTTGGTCTTGAGAAGAGAGCATGCAGCCACAACTCAGGGTTCAATGATGGTCCAATTGCACACCAGATTTGCAGAATAAGCCAGCTGCTTGCCAAGATACTACAATAGGTTAGTCCACTATACTCTTGAGGGGGAAAGTGGTATATTATTAATACTTCATTTTTTAAAAAAATCCCTCACCATAGCAAAATTGTATAGAGTTGGACTCATGTTCCCCTCACCCCGCTCCCCCATGATGGCTCTTCTATCTTCTGGCCTTTTTCTTAAAAAAAAAAAAAAAAATCTTAAAGAAGTAATCTCCCCCCTCCCAAAAACCAAAGCAGTACACTCCCTTCTGCCACCTCTGCAACCATCATTCTCTTCCCATGGTGCTCTGCTACAGTGATGGACAAAGTCTAAGCATCTCCGATATGAAAAGAGCACCAGTTCTCCATACAGCTATTTTCAGAAGGTTCTACTGATAAAGCATTTACTGTTCACTGTTTATTATTGTTCTTTCTATTTTTGATGTTCAGAAGTGTGAGGCTCATTGCTTATGAAACCCAGAGGGCAACACACACACACACACACACACACACACACACACGGATTGGCGAGCTTGGGGGAACTTGAGGTTTGCAGAGGGAGCAGGGAAGAAACCCTCTAGATGACAAGAGACTTCAAAACGTGCTCAGTGAAGCTCAGGGGCTACAGACCTAAAGCACTGTAAAGTGGGAGGATTGAAATTAGAGGTGGAGGGGGGAGGGAATGGATTGGAATATCACATAAGGGCACTGGGAGACTAAACCAGGAAATTCTGCCTTTACATGCTACACGTTGTCCCTTTGCAAGAAGCAATTTCCACTCCAAACCTTGGGGTTCATATTTGACCAACTTTAGCCTTGTTGCACAAGCTACAGCTGCTGAAATTCACTTTACTGCACTGATGAGAAAAACGGGGAGAGGAACGTTGAATACAAAATAAATCAATAAAACCATGTGTGAAAGAGACAACAGCTCTGCAGAATATGGAAAATAGTGTCATAAAGCCTGCTCTCCCCCCTCTCTAGTTTATGTGTTCATTAGCTTCAGCTTCACAGGTATCTCAGCTCAAAGAGAAGTTTTTGACACAACTTGCACTGCGTACACTCAAACCTGTTGGGTAGACCTGCACATTGCAAGGCACTGCCCTTCTTTTAAACAGCTGCCCCTCTTCTGGAAATTAAAACAAACAAACTTGTGGCTTCAAGCTGGTATTCAGAAGATTAAAAGAAAGTTTGCAAATTGTGGAACAGCCCTGCTTCCTCTAACACAAAGGCGGGTAGTGTGCACCATCAGAAAGGCAGCCAACACTGAGGCCAAGAGAAACTCCATGTGGTGGGGAAGGTGCAGCACTAGAACCTGGGAAACTACGGGTTCTAGTGCATCTTTAGAGATAGAAGCTGTCTGGGTGTCTTTGGGCCAATCATACTGTCACCCAACCCACCTCATAGGGTTATTGTGGTGGGGAAAATAGGAGGAAGGGCCTTGGGTGCGCTGCAGTGAGTTGTATAAAATAAAGGTTGCAGGTAAATATAATACATATAGTTTTTGTGTACTTTATTAGATCATGCTTATGTTACATCAAATGTTCTTTGTTCCTTTTCTGGTTTAATGTTTCAATTAACTTTGTAAATTACATAGAGAGCTCCTGTTATTGGGCAGAATCATGATGGCAATGGAGGTGATACCCAGGTTGGCAGAATTAAGGAGAACACACACACACACACACACACACAAAGGGGGCACTCTCTAAATCAGTGTTTTTCAAATTTGGCAACTTTAAGATGCGTTGACTTCAATTCCCAAAATTCTCCAGCCAGCATGCAGAAAGAGTAACTCTAAACTGCTCAAGAGGATCCAACTTATCTCTCTGAAAGCTTGGAAAATTGCTACTAATGGGTGAAAATATAGTCCTACATTTTGTTGTAGGGTAGACCCATCTTTGTCTGTTTCATCTGTTTCTTGGCTTCATTATTCCACAGGGGAAAAACAGTTATAGAATCATCTTGTTTGGGGATTTAGAAGGGGGAAGACTCAATTCTGATTTAATGAAAACCCCATAAGTTTAAAGAAGCAATTAGAACCTCAAATCTACAGATTTATATATAGGATGTCAAGGGGACCAGGAAATCCCGTATGTATCTGAGTAAGGCGGGGGGGGGAGGGGGGGAGGGAAAAAGATGCACTAACAACCACAATGTCTCGAAAACAGTCAGTGTGAAACCAGTGACTAATATTCCCTGAGTGTAATTTCAGTTCACCTCAATGATATTTGTTTCTGAAACTTTGCTGAAGAAAGGGTTACAGGTCTAGAAGGTTGACTCATAACCGTTCCCAAAGGAAAGGTTCTTCTAAAAGTGGAGGGACACAGAGCTATCTGGGTTGTATCAGTGTGTGAAAAACCTCTGTCACTAAAAATGCACCTCTCTCCCTATATTGTTAGTACAGTACTTTCAGCCTCTGAGGACTACTGGGGCGTAGCAATGACATCAGCAAAGGAGGCCAAGCTGAAACCTTTGATTCTTTTTTATTTGGGGGAGATTTAGGTCTATGGAAAAAAAGTTGCTTTGAGTCTGTTCGAGAGCAAAGAGGCCAATAACTGTATACCTAATGCCTGCATTTTGCTACTGAATGTTGACAGCACAATCTGCATGGGGTTCTCGTAGATGCAAACAGTGGTTTATGGGCCACGGCTTACTCACTTCTGCCTTCATTCATCTGGTTTTATGATATTGGCTCTGTAATTTCTACAACTCCATGAATCTCATTAAACTGCAATTAACTCAGCTCAGGACTAATCTCCTTGGAGAGAATAGAACTGATCCTGGGCTCTTGACGTGCATCTGATTGCATTTAAACGTGTGCCCCTTTAGGAGTTTAGTTTTTAAAAGGAAAACAACAAAAACTTTAAAAAAGCTGAAGACCAAGGGCAATGTCTAGACTGTTGCATAAATAATACAAGAAATACAAGCAAACAAAAGAAGATATTTTTGTTTAAAAAAGTCAAACACCAAAGAATTTTTCTAAAAGCACTAGAATCCAAAAGCAAAATCATAAATTAAAAAAAAACATACAAGTTGTATTAAAATATTTCCAAAAATAGCACATTCTTCTAAAAAGGTCACCCAAATGGATATATTGCTCGTACTATTATTTTTTTCTGTTAAAATGAAGATATGATTAGGAACATACTGGATGCTAATAAAAAATGCATCTATTTCAAATACCCCATGAAGCTCCAAAAGCATTTTAACCCAGAGGTCTTCTTTAAGTAAGAAGTAGTCATATATTACAGTTTAGAATATTGGAACATGTAATGATTTTTTTAAAACAATGTAAGAAGCTACCCTATAATCAGTCCACTGAATGGGGCATTTTATTTTATCTATCTATCTATCTATCTATCTATCTATCTATCTATCTATCTATCTATCTATCTATCTATCTATCTCAAATTTGTCACCACCCATCTCATTGAAACGACTCTGGCTGGTTTACAAAATGGTTAAAAACAACTAAAATTACAATATACAACCATCTTAAATAAATAGAAAATAAATATATGTTAAAATTGACAGTCTCTCAGGGAGCGTCATCAAGGTACCAGCCACCCCCAGGAATGGGTAAGATTGTTGTTACCCCCAACAAGCTGGCACAGCCAGGTCTTTAATCCTTTCCGGAAAGCCGGGGGGGTAAGGGGCTGCCGCATCTCTGGGGGGAGAATATTCCAAAGGGCGGGGGTAATGGCAGAGAAGGCTCTCCTGGCCCCTGCCACCCAACATTCTCTCAGTTCATACGATGTTTAGTAAAGGCTCTCCAGGGTTCCCTGGGATGCCAGAAATGGACCACCTTCTACATCCAAAGCAGATGCCCTACAACAGGGTTCCTCAACCTTGGCGACTTGAAAATGTGTGGACTTCAACTCCCAGAATTCCCCAGCCAGCACCTGCCCTACAAGCCTTCTATATAAAATATTTGTAAATCTTCCATCTAGGCAGTAAATGTATATTGAGTAAGATCACTGGTCCATCAAACCCTATATTGTTACAGAGTTTCAGAGTTTCTTCACCTGGGGTCTGAAGATGAGATCTTCTGCATTCAAACAATGGGTCCACCACTAAGCTATAGATATTTTCCCAAAGACAAAGAGTGATAGGAAAATAGTTCAATCAAGTTGTTGAATTAGTTCTGGATCATTGGGTGCCCCAACGTTTGGAAGATGCCTCTTCCCCTTGTGAAAAGTTGAAGTCTTTGATGGGCCTTCTGATGTTTTCTGGAGTGTAGAGAGTAAGGAAGATGATCTTGATGGAGATATGCAGGCTCTGTTGCCTAGGCAAGGTCATTTTCCTTGCTGTCTATGGAAGTCAATGAAGAAGCCACCAGAGATAAGGTTGTTTAGCTGAAGGGAATGACTCTGATCTACATGGCTGCTCATTGGACTTTATTAGATTTAAGACCTAGAGCACAGGGATGTGCAGTGCTTTGGATCAGAAGTTGGAAAGGTATTTTGGAATAGGCATGGGTTTGCATGCTATACCTACTGGTAACTCCTTATAGAAGCTGGGTCTTTTCCTAGGCTCATAAGATAGCTGCAAGATCTCAGGAAATATGTGCATGAATAGGGGCACCAACAACATAACCAAGCCTGCTCCTAAGGGAGTCCATTGGTACCCCCATAACTGAAACATGTATTTTCCTCAGATCGTGTGTTTACCATGGGAGCCCAGGAAAAGATGCATCTTCTTTAAGGAGGTGCTGACAACTGTGAGGTGCATGTCCACACCTTATCCAAAGCACTGCACACTCCTATTAGAAAAAGGTCTTGCAGCTTTGGAGTAAGGCTGCAACACTTCATAGATTAGTTGGCCAGATCATCCTTCCATCATCTAGTGTCCTAAAGATGTGTTGGATTACAACTCCATTTACTCCTAACCTCCCTTTACTCCTAAGTGACAAGCTGGCATGAAGGGAGCTATACTCCCCAACGCATCTCTAGGCACCAGAATGGGGAAGGCTGGGTTAAGTCAAGTAATTAGAAATATTGCTGGGTGGGATTTACACTCAGAGCTGGCCCACAATATTTTGGCACCTGAGAGAGGAAGCTCAGATAGCAGAATGTTATCTATCTGAATAATTCAAGTAATGTTTTCTGTGGCTTCCTGCTTGGAAAGAGTTGAACTGCTTTCTGAAGATCCACTGTCTGAGTCAGTTTATGCTCTGTTGAAATGGTTGAAGGCTGACCAGCCTCTCTGATGTCGTTGTGGAGCACAACTGTGCTTCTGTTCACTTCACCTTGGAGAAACTGAATTGTCCACTGACAACTGTTACAGAAGGGTTGGAAGTACATGCAGAGTAACAAAAACATTTGGAAGAGGATGGTTTGCATCCCATTTGTGGTTCCAGAACAGCCTTTGTAGTTGATCCTGCTGAAATACATGTTGAAAAGATGTTCAGCTCATCACCCAAATCAAATGCATCAATCACCCAAATAAATGTATCAATATCTCATCATGTGTTAACAGTCTCTCTAGTGTGCTGCATTGTTGGCAAAGGATTTCTTTGTATAGTGAGGAGTTTGGGAATAATCCACAATGTTCCATGTATACCACTGTATTCCTTCAGCTGCATTGCGTTGAGTTCTTCAAGTAACTGTATTGCAGAATCTAGTATCTGATTAAAGAATTCAACTTTGAATGATTGATTGAGGTCTCTTATGGGATTATCTCATGCTTTGTAATCCACATGTCTTCTTTGGTGACTCTTGTATTTTTGAAAGGGTGGTGAATTCCTGTCAACTTCTGTGCACTCTTCAGAATGCTTTCAAATGCCTCAGTAAGAGTGCACATATGTATTTGCTTCAAACAGTTGTTCTTTTGCTCCAGATATTTCAAGGTCAGCACCTTGGAGTTTCTTCTTTACAACATTATTTCACATGGTATGTCATGCTACAACACTAAACCTCAAAGAAATTTAAAGCTATGTATGTTTTTAGTGATTCCATTTCCATCTGCCAGTGTTCTCCAATGAACAATTCCTCTCAAAGCATTGCACTCATAATGAAAACTAGAACTTCACTTATCTTCTCAGTTTGGTGTTTGATAGACAGCTTCATCTCCACTCAGTCTCTATAATTTCAGTGACAGAGAAGGTGTTCCAAACATCGCTTCAAAATCTGCCTTCAGTGAGTCACAGATATGTTTTGAATTACATTAAAATTCCACAGCCTCACTAGAAACTAATGTAGCATCACTGGCCACCAAGTTCAAGGAATGAGAACTGTGTGGGACAAGCAAAGCTTCATATTCTCAAATCTATACCTGCCCTGCACTCCATTGTTATTTCCTTTCATACCAAGCACCATGATCATAGCTTTGCCTCAATTCCTGTATCCACCACCTTCTCAAGAAGCATATTTGTCATACCAGCTCCCATAGTTTCATCAATGTCAATACATTCTAGAAATTGCTGTTCGAGAGTCACCACTGCAGGAACACCCCATTAATTTGTTCCATATGACTGATGTCCTGTGTGCAATCCAGAATAACGGATGTGCTACAATGTTTGCTTTGATTTTTGTTTTTGCTGGTACCTGTATGATTATGATCTTATTTTGAATTCTTTTTCCAAGGAAGTTGTGACTTCCAGGGAAGAAATGGCGAACTGAAGATGGCTCCATTAAAAGTGGAGCCGATGACCGCAACAGAATAAAGAGCTAGCAAGTAGACCAACTCTTCATAATTTCTCTCTGGACAAGAAGAGGACTTGAAATCACCCACAAGTGCTCCATACAGTTGCTCCTCGCAAGGAGACTGCAAAACAGCAGTCTCTGGTGGGTTTAGAACTCTGGGAGACGAGGCAATAGCCATATTTTTGCTCAAACTGTGGTTGGCACCTTAAAAAGGACACTGGGTTCGCATACTTCCTTTTCTAACCACTTTCAGAAATTGCTTGTTAACTGCTTTTCAGCTCTTAGGAACCTTTGGATCAGCACGTTTTACAGCACCAGGGGAGTTTTCTTCAATCTTTAGCAAAAGAAGTTTTAAATAGAAGTTTAAGGACTTAAAAAAACATTCTTTTGGAATAAACAGCAAAAGGGTGATTAGAACTTTGATTCTGGAAAGTTACAAATGGACTAAGGGTCCAGATGGATTTGAAATAAGATTTTGGAATTAATTATAAGAATCCTTCCTGTGGGAAAATGCTTTTGTTTTGAATTCTCTTTAAAAAACATAATAGGATGAGACTTTGAAGGATGGACGCTAGAGGGAATCAGAAGGAACTGAACATTACAATTAAAGGAGAAGAACACTTAAATTTGACTTACCAATAAAGAATGAAGCAAAGTACAGTGGTACCTCTACTTACGAATGCCCCTACTTACGAAATTTTCGAGATACAATCAGCTCCGGCCCCAAAAATTTACCTCTACTTACGAACTCGCCTCGACTTATGAGCCATTTTCCGCCCATTCCACGTGGTCCACGGCCATTTTTCCGCCCGACACATGGTCCGCGGCCATTTTCCGCCCGTTCCACGTGGTCCGCGGCCATTTTTCCGCCCCTGACACATGGTGCACGGCCATTTTTCCACCCCTGACGCGTGGTCAGCGGCCATTTTTCCACCCCTGACGCATGGTTGCGGACGCTGGAACAGATTAACGGTAATTACATTGAACCTTATGGGAAAATTTACTTCGACTTGCGACCAACTTGACTTGCGATCAGAGTCACGGAACGGATTAAGTTCGTAAGTAGAGGTACCACTGTATTTTAACATTGTGGACATATTAAAGAATATTTTTGAACAATGGACCCAGAAGTTAATTTTAAAAGTATCTGCCTCAATAGACAGACTATGTTTAAAATATGTTATGGAAGAGAAACAAGTTTTAACTGACAAGATTTAGACTGATCTGAAAGTGGATTTAAAAATGACGGGCTACAAGAATGACATGGAAAAAGATGTTACACTGGACATACAAAATAAATTGGCTGATCTCTTAATAATTAAAGGGATATACAAATAACAAACCAAGAGAATGACCTGGATAATTTTCCTATATTGGATTTACAAAAGGCGCTTGTTAAAGCTCTGAAGAATTTTGTGAGGAGGACAAAGAAAAAAAATGAACAGAAATCAAGTTCTAGGACATTATTTGAAGGGACTAAAGATCAAGATCGTTACATATTTCTTTTCTTTTTCTTTACTATATTCTTATTTTTTCTTTCTTGTCTATTTTTCTATTCTTTTCTGCACTTTCTATTTTTTATTCTTTTCTTTTTTTAGTTTGTATTAGTTTTTATCTTTTTAATTGTAATTTTTCATAAAATTACTATATAAAAAAAGGAAGTTGTGTCTGTTAGTTTCTTGAGTGATGATTCTTAGATGATCCTAGAACACAGCATCAAACTCAGACTTCAGCTCCACAACTTTAAGTAAGATTCTATTATTTTGTATCTGTAACTGATCTAGTAATAGGTTTTGGGAAGTAAGCGTGCCCAATGGCATTACGTCTTTTCAGAAGATGTTTACCAGTAAACAGACTTTACAATCTCTTCTTGACGTTGATCACCCATCATGGCCTTTAACTTTAGTCATCTCTCACACTAGTGATTAATAGGATGCTTTATGATGTTTTCTGTCTTCTCGTGGCATGTATCATGTGCCAGTAAATCCTTGTAAAATCCAATGTGGCTGGAATATTAGTCTGATTTTTGCAATAAAAACAGTATGCAGGATTCTGGGTTTTGAGTAGGTAATCCATAACCTCTCCATTACCACTGGGAATTTCATTGCAATAATACCTTGGATGGAAACTTCTATTTTCATTGTCTTTGGGAAACATGAAGTTTTTCACTTGCTGGGTCCCAGTTAGTAGAAAAAGGTCCCTCAGGATATAGTTTAAATGGGTCCAAAGTCCTGGATCATCTAGAGGAACTAAATTCAGCCCCTGCCCCACCCTTCTCTGCTCTCCCCTTTTCTTTAGGAATACAGTATGGACACTCCCCTCCCATATGAGATAGAGAGATGGATGCTGGAGTAGCTACAAGATCACCTGCACTCTAACTGGAGTATCAGGCACTTTCTCCTTTCCTACGTTCTCACTGCGGTTGGAAGGCTCCCTGTTAACATCTATGTCCATATATCTTATTCCTCCTTTGACAAGAGCTTCCTCAGCTTGATTGCTTTTTCTGAAGACTGTCCCACAGGGGCATATTCTTCTTTCACCCATGATTGCTATTCTGTGCAAGCTATCCAGGCTGTCTACAGTGACCAGAATAGGACAAATGAGCAGGCTGGTAGCCGGGTCTGACTGAGGAAGCTGAGAGCTTAGGTGACTCCTAATGATATCTCCTCCTCTGTCTGGGACCTGTTGCTTGCCTTTCTCAATGGGGTCCAGGAAGCAGCAAGAACCAGGAAACCTCCTGAGAAACTGGAGTTCATCAGTCCAGATTCTGTGGGGGCTAGAGAGTTACAGAAGGAGTTTCTCCTTATCTTTCTCCTGCAGCTTCTGCTATTTTTTGTTATTTCCTCCCATGCTTGTTATTTCTCTCATGCTAGAACAGAGAGATGGGCACCACCAGCGGTCACAAGTTTCTCCACAGATCCACCCTACCTTACATCCTCCCACACTCTCTGGCACTTGGGGCAGTCCCCCCTCCCCCACCCAGTTTACCTCACGGCAAGCTCAGCTCCATTGCCATTGTTTAAGATGAATAATAGATAGATAAGATAATGTCCCTTGCATTATAAATTCCTCCCACCAAAAACAGAATTTGTAATGTAAGAAACGCTATAAACAGGCATTTTCTTTCTGCATGCAAGAGAAGGAAGAATGCCTCTTGTAAGGGTGACGGCTGCAAACATGCGGATATCAGCTAAAAATATTATGATTTTCTCCTTAGGATAATTGCTTTTCCTTCTGTATACAATACATATTTAATAGCTGAATTGATTAATTCCTCAACTGATGTCTATTTAATCAGATGATGATGACTTTGCCCTTTAGCCTAAAGAGAATCAAGCTAACCTTGAACACCTTGGGACCATCCAGATGTGGTCATCTGCTCTCCCTTACTTGTCGCTCTGAGTAACCAAGCTGATCAGGCATTCCCACTTTACAGAGAACATCTATTTTGAGGACTGTCCAAAGATATTCAGTCTGAATGGCTCTCTGTGGTCAGGCTCCTACATGAAGGGATGTCAAACCCACATCCAATTTGAAGATATATAATCCGTAGGAAGGGAGAATAAAGAAGTTTATGTTTCCCATTTACAGTTAACAAGCAGACTGAGGAAGCACATCCACAATGAGAGGTGTATATCCACTAAGATGATTCTAAATCTGCATCTGTGCCCACAAATTAGGGTATAAAAAAATGCAGTATTGTGTCCCTATCAGGAGAGAAGGCATGGTTCGATGTATATCCTACAGCAAGATGTAAATAATCCAACTATCCCTTCCCAGTTCTCAGGCTACCACCTCTGTTTTGATAGATAGTAAGAGCAGTAGTAAATTCTGGATCGAGAGTAAGAAGAGGAGGTTCTTCACATTCTTTGTGGATACCATGCAAGGTTGGTGGTCTTCACTGGTCTTCATGACCTGGGTTGTATGGGCCCAATCTATGCTAATGCAATGGAGTAGGTCCTCACACACTTTCACAGTGAGATTGGCATCAAGGTATGTAATATTTTGCAGTTCCTGGCTTGAAAATGAAGAACTACTGTGTGTGCGTGTGTGTTTTCTTTTGGTGTGTGGCACATAACGAGATGGTTGGGGGGGAAAAGGGGCAAACCAGCTCAAGGAACAAATTCAGGGAATGTCAACTCTTTCCTTGCTGAAGTGGTTGTCATGGAAGCGGACTGAATCTGCAGTTAGTCATTTGATCTCTGCTTGCGAGAACGTTCTGGTGGGCCCGTTGTTTTCCTTCAGCGCTTGCTCCTGGATCCCCAGGGGCCTAACCTTAGCATTTCAATTAGGGTAACAAGCCTGTTAAAAGGGCTGCCTTTCTCTCCTCTTTTGGCAGCATAGAACACCAGTTATTTGCAAGATGTGTCCAGAGGGGGCAGGCGGGGGGGACAGAAGTGTTCCCACTGACGCAAGGAAATTGGCCAGGACTGTGGGGAACATTGAGTGATCACAGGAACTGGGTTCACTTCTGCACCTTTTCTGTCCACGGCGGTGGTTTTGGACACGTAGGGTGGTCTGGTTGCCTGGATGGCTTAGCAGGCGCTTCCAGCTAGAATCAACAAGCGATTATTAGATTCCATGCCAGTAACTCTGAAAATGACTGAGGTTGGCATTTGGTAGGGGCAGGAGAAGACGGGCTTCCCAAAACATCCTTCAGGAGCAGCTGCTGGGATCAGATTCTATTTTCGTCAATTTCTTTCCAGGTGGCCTCTCTTCCGCTACCATCACGAAAGGATGGATGTGCTGCTTGAACCAGCAATGCAAACATCCAGGTGCTTGGCTGTCACCAAAATCTTTTTTTCTTTTTTTAGAGGGTGGGGTAATCCCAGCATCTGGATTGCTGAAACATCTTTCTTTTCAGTTATATAAACTAGGGCGCACACACACATACACACACACACACACACACTGAGGCCAGAATATTGCCTGTGGCTCTTGTGGCAAGTGGGACACGCCCTCCCCAAATCGTGTGGGGCCAGGACACAAAATAAATATGATAATTTAAGTTCCAACATGTTCAGTGCAGTTTATATGACAATTCCCCACTAGGCATTAGTGACTTCCTGAAGTCCTCCCACATTACAAGGAATGAGGATTGGGTAGCATCTCAGAGGGCTTTTGAGGGCCTCGCTGAAGGTTTGGGGGCCACAGCGTATTCATTCTTCAGGGGGTTCCAGACCTGAAATCATGAGAGGGCTGACTGTGCACCCTGTGATGTTGAGCCTGTTCGGCATCTTGTTCATGGATTCTCTTTCTCCTCTACTGTGACCAGGAGCCACACCATGGAAAAC
Organism: Python bivittatus; assembly: GCF_059951505.1. Taxonomy (NCBI): domain Eukaryota; kingdom Metazoa; phylum Chordata; class Lepidosauria; order Squamata; family Pythonidae; genus Python; species Python bivittatus. Next base: position 1,559,750 of record NW_028277057.1, on the reverse strand, counting down.
AGTTTGGTCTAGTGCAGTGTTTCTCAATCTCAGCAATTTAATATGGGTGGACTTGAACTGCCAGAATTCATGCTGGCTGGGGGAATTCTGGGAGTTGAAGTCCACCCATATTAAAGTTGCTGAGGTTGAGAAACACTGGTCTAGTGATTAAGGCACCAGGCTAGAAACCAGGAGACGGTGAGTTCTAATCCCACCTTAGGCATGAAAGCCGGCTGGGTGACTTTGAGGCAGTTCCTCTCTCTCTCAGCCCAGCCCACCTCACAGGATTGTTGTCGCAGGCAAAATAGGAGGAGGAAGGAGTATTAAATATGTTCACCACCTTGAGTTATTTATAAAAATAATAAAGGCAGGGTAAAAAATCTAAAATCAGGCTCCAGTTGGAAGAGGCCTTTTATCCCATTTAGGAGACTCAACCTGAAGAGACTCCGGAGGAATCTGGTGCCATGGAAGAACCAGAAGGGGCAATTGCAATGGGAGAGCGCCATGGCAAGAATGGAAGGAGGACTCCAGCGAGCCTCAAAGCACCGCCGTCTGTCCAAACCAGGTCAAGCGGCAACCCTAAGTCAACTGTAGCATCAAGTCCTTTCAGCGAAGCAGGAAGGAAGAGCAGCATAACCAGAGTTCTGGGTCCCCCCAGGAAGGAGAAAAGATCTATCCTACAAGCCTCACAGTGCCTCCTTAAGCCTTTGGTTCGCCACGTTCCTTTTTAAACAGGCTTTCAAAGCAACTCAGCTGCTGCTTGAACAAGAGTGGGGAAGACGTGTGTATTAAAAATTAGGCCAGTGTTTCTCAACCTTAGCAACTTTAAGATGTGTGGACTTCAACTCCCAGAATTCCCCAGCCAGACTTGCTGGCTGGGGAATTCTGGGAGTTGGTCCACACATCTTAAAGTTGCTAAGGTTGAGAAACACTGAATTAGGCTATACTGTATGTTGAATAAAAAGATTCCTTTGAGGCAAGGTTGCCTCCTGGTGACGATGTGAATACATCAGTGTAGGGTTTTTGAGGCTTTCTTTTATTTCTACAGCCTCAAGCGCCCCAATGGTTAGTGCTGCCACCCCTCCTAAGCTGGATATAAATTGAACAGTGGAATGAAAAACTTAACCTTATCCATTCAGTGACCCAAGAAGGGCAAATAATAATAATAATAATAATAATAATAATAATAATAATTTTTTTTAAAAAAAATATGCACAACTCATATGGAACATGATGGAGATGCAAAGCAAAATGAGGTTCTAGAAACTGTACCAAAATGTTTCTGCAGGATTCATAGAATCTTTGCAATGCTATGCATTCAAAGGATTCATGTAACCTTTCAACGAACAAGGATCATTTGCCTTAATATTTAACAAATGTCTTGCAATTTGGCAATCGTCCAGCATTTCTCGTCATCTTTCCCCTTCCTTCCCATTAATACAATTATGTTCAAAACAAAGATGTTTATTGCTTCACAAGCAACAGAAACTGAATTCAAGATGTGAATTTTATTTTATTTTATTTTATTTTATTTTATTTTATGAATGATCCTAGTTAGAGTCCAGCATTTATGCATCCTACTTGTGGAGGGCAAAATATAGATTAAACAGAAACAGTACAAATGTTTTTTATTTTCCTCTGCTTATTTGCTTGCCATGCATCTGCCTTTAATTAGCAGCAGGGAGTACAAAGGCTATATTTATAGTGCCAGCATCTTGCAGAAGACAGTATGATTGTTCCACCACATGTATTACTCAGTAGACACCACTGCGCTCAGATTCCTACCAGCACTGGGAGTGGGATCCACTTCCAGTTACACCTTTGCAAATCCTACGATCCTTCACAAATGATTCCTTTTTACTCTGAAATGCCTCGAGGCATCATTCTAGAGGGAAAGCAGCATTTACAAAACGGCTAAGTAAATAAACACACCCATCTCTGACCTGAGATAAATGGCCACGCTCCAGTGTTTCACAATTAGACTAGCGCAGCTAAGTAATTTTAGGCTGTGGATCAAATGACCCTGTTAGTAAGCCCTCTTTAGAGGGCAAACGTGTGGTGCTTCGTTTATTTCGGAATGATGCAGCAAGCAAACGTGGCTGAGTTTGGGAATTGTCCTGCGTCAAGTGTTGGACAATTATGCTAAAGTTCAGCACTGAGGCCTAGCATTTGAACAGGTCTAAGTACAGATGTACCACATCTGCTCTGGAAAAGAATAGGGCAAATGCATTCTCTGTTTTCCCTAGAGAGTGCCCAAGATACTTTGGGTCACGGTATTGGCTGCTCTTGCCAATGTTCAGGAAGGAGCCATGTCTACATAAAGGAATGTACAAAGTTGCCTTAAGACTAGTCTGATTATTCTGACTTGCAGCAGCAACGTGGCATCTCTTTCATCTGCTTCCCTAACCCTTTAATTCAAGGAAGGGTAGCCTGCCAACCAAGGACCCCCAAAATTCCTTTTTGTGGATCTTGGAACCATGTTTGACCAGCTGACAGCCAGTGGTGTAGTTTCCCACTCTTCTGAGCCAGAAGACACATGAAGTCTAAAACAGGCTTCACACAATTTAAAAATCACTAAGAAATACCTCCCTGAATTCAAAATGTTCTGGAAACTTTCAGTCCCATCCATCTTTGTCTTGTACATCAGCAACATTACTCGACCTACAGCAACCCTTGTGAATTAAAGGAAGCCCTCGCCCACCCACCCACCCCCCAAGTTGTCCAAACCTGCTGTACCTGTAGAGGCCACAGGATGCACCCCAGGCTTCTCCCCTGAGAACTTACAAGCAACACCTGAGCTGTAGCCTCTCCCCTAATGGAGAACCATAGCCCATGAATTCCACTGAAGTTGGCAATTTCTTATCTTTGCATCCTGTAAAAATAAACTCTATTCCAATGTTATAAATGAGTTTTTCTCTCTGGTATCAAGGGAGAAGTGGAAAGAATTAGTCGGCAGAGTTACAACTCTACACGTAATACCTGCATGTAAATTTCATCGATTTCTACAGCGTTGGCCCTCGGTCAAGCTTTCATGGAAGTTGCATCCAAACAAGCATCATTGTAAAAGTGCCGCAAAGTTGGATCGTAATGTCCATACCTGATTATGGAGGCACCTGAGAACGCAGCTTGGGGTAATTCTGAATCCGTCAAATTAAGTTATCATCTGTGATCTCTTTTAATTAAAAATAATACATAACTTATTTCTCATAGATTGCTATTGTGGGCCATCATTTATTATTTATAAAAATATCTAATAAGCGCCAGGAGCATAACCCAAGATCATCATCATAGTTAAGTGTGCCCATGTTTTTTCTCTGTCTTTCATATGTCTACAGATCTATCTATCTATCTATCTATCTATCTATCTATCTATCTATCTATCTATCTATCTATCTATCTATCTCTATCTGTAAGACAAGGCTTGAGTGAACATTCTGACTAAAACTGTGCCAAAATTTGCCTTGTAAATACTCAAAATTTTTCTTCCCTTGTGAAAGAGGCTTCTGTTTTTCTGCCTTAGCCTCAGGGTGCTTGAGAATTTATTTCAAAGTTCTCTATGTGGAGTTTTTGAGCTATTTTATTGTCGAAGACAGCAGACAATGCAAATTTGGTGTTGATGGTTCCTGTTATAGATCTTTCCTTCCCTTTGAGGCCTCCCTGGCTGTCCACATATCCCAACCTGTAAAAATGCTCATGGCTTATCCCTTGGGATTACCTGATTCATGCTTGGGTTGCCAGTAAAGGATTATACAATGAAAGGGGAGACACAGTCACTGACCACCTTGTAACAAAGTAAGTGCAAGAAAACCACATTGTACCAATGCAAATGTCTGTGAAACGTTCTCCCTCTTTTAAAGAAAATTTCACAACAAACTAGTGAATGAGAACTAGTGAAGGTAAGAAATGCAGAAGGATGGTACTTAGCACTACTAGAAACTGAAGAGGACTTTCACGTTTAATGCAAAGAATGACTGTCATTCAATTAACACATTAACACAAGGCAGGACGATGTATTTCTCTGTCTTCCTCAACTTTGTGCCTGCCAGATATATTTACAAGATTGACTGGGGAACTTTGGTAATTGTGTTTCCAAAATTTCTAGAATGTATCAGATTGAGGAAGGTTCCAGTATTTAGGGAAATGGTTAAATAATTTTGGAACAACCAACAGAACAAGATCATTGGCTATTTTATTCGTTCATGCAGAAGCATCAAACATTTTTCAAGCCGAGACCCCTGTATGGCATTCAGTGGGGAGAACAGGGGAATCTGTCATCATTTAAATGGTATTAAATAAGAACAAAATTAGTTAAATACCATTAATATGTGCAGTCCCCATGTCTTTCACACTTTTCCCTTTTGCAATATTAAAAACAAAACATTATTATGCAGCAGTGGCTTTGGAGGGGGGCTGGGAGGATTCGAAAAAACCCTGTTCCTACAATAATGCCCTCCAGCTTTCTGGTAATATAAGTAAAAATGTTATCCCCTGTCATTCTTCTTTCTTATTTGTGCCATTTAATAAAGGATTTTACATTTTCAAAATTGACATAATTCACGCAATCAATTATTTGGCTTCAGTGCACATAAAACAGTGGGAAAAACTACTAAAATTCCCAGACCAAAGCACATAATTTATACTCACAGTCACATAAACAGACACATAAGCACACAAAATCATTTCACAGTTCAAAGCCCTCCTTCATGTTTAAAACACTTAGCAATCCCCCAGCAAGTAAACCTGATATTTTTATAGGGCTGGGTAAACAATTGATTTGAAAATTTGATTTCAAGGTGATTTGCTCAAATCCCCCGCTTGAATCAAATCTTCTGCTTGAATCTTCATATCAGTACAATGCACACACCGATTCACATGCCTTTCAACTGATTCGCTAAAATTCAGACCCAGTTCAGAGACATGCCTGATATTTGCACATGCACAAAGATGTTTTCCTGCATCAGTTTGAATACTGAAAATTGATTTGATTTGACAATTCAATGTAAAAATCCAGAGAATCAATTTTCGGTATTAATTTGACCGTTTGATCTGAACATCCAAAAATTCAGTTTAAATTCAGTGTTGGCTTTTTGAATCAGATCCAGCCTCAGTTTGCACATCCCTACATCTTCATTACCATAAGATGGATTTGAACAACATACTTAATCCTGCAACTGGGTGAATAAAACATAATCATTGCGATCCCACAACTTGCTAAGATCAAACAAACCATGTTTTAGCCTAGGATAACAGGTTGTGTGAACCTGGATGCTGGGGAGGAAACAACCCTAACCCTGCCCTTCTGGTTTTGTCTAAATCACCCAGTCTGTTCCACTGAGAAGTAAGTTTCAGAAATGGATCTTCCTGACTCAGTTCATAGGAAAGGTTGACCTCCTAACACCCCATTTTCTCTTCACTCAGAACTGCTTTGCTTCTATAACTTGAGTAGACAGCAGACAGAAAACTTAATATGCTCATTCATCTTCCCTCCAGCTGGTGCCTTCTTGAGGTCTTAGGACCACCTAATTATACAAGCTATGAATTATGGAATTATCAGTCCCACATGCCTGAATGGTATCAGTTTAAGGACTAAATCCAAAATGTGTATGATTTATTTTTGTAGAGATAAAACATAAGAGCATTAAAGAGAATCAAATTTCAAAATGGTCAGTTCTCAAGTTTCAAGTTTATACTAGAACTTACACAATGGGGCTCTTTCATCAACTTTTGGACATTTACATCAAAATCCCACCACCGAACCCAGAAATTACACCAGGGATATTCAAAGCTTCAGGGAAAAAAATGGATTCCTGCAATTGGAAGTTTGAATCTCAAATTGCCTATCCAGACCTTTTGACATGGTATATATTAGAAACATTTGGAACAAATTCAACGTTTTGTAACATTTGAGTTAAAAACTGAAACTGCTATCATTTGAAGGCAGCTGAAATGCTTCCTGAGCAGAGGTAGCTCTGCTTTTCCATTAAGTCTTATAAATGTGTCCAAAGCATCACTGTGTTATCATTTAAATGATTCAGGAGAAATCTGAGCTCATTTGATGATGTGGAAAATATTCTTTAGGCACAAAAAAAGCCTTTTGCAAACATGAGAAGGGCTTTAAAAAGGGATAGAAAACTAAAATGTCCTCCAGGTGCCCGATCTCACAATCTTTAAATAGTCTATAAAGATCTAGACCTTTCATTTTCAACTGAATTCAGATTATACTCCCCACACTTCATAAACTATACTTTTAACCATTGTTAATGTCTTTATTTTTTTCACTGTAATGAGACATGGGTGAATTTTAATTTTGAATTTAGGCATTTTCTCTTAGGCATTCTACTTTGTACTTCACCTTAAAAGAGTTGTCAGATAGTAAAATGGGAGGAGGACGAGAGGTTACTAGAGAGACAAGAACTTTTTCCATTCTTGAATGCCTTTAGGTTGGGAAGTGTTACAGGTGATGATGATGATTACAAGGAAGCTTAGATACAACAGACCCCTATTTTGAGGAGTTTGGATGCAACCGACCAAACAATGGACAAGTCTGTTCAATCCAAAATAGTCTGGATGAGGCAATTAAATTTAGATTAATTTTCATTTAATGTTATTGGCATCAGTGGCAATTTATGTCATTTGTATAATTACATATAAATGATGTTGTGTATTTAATACACCCTGTGACCCCAATCAGACCACTGTATCAATGTTTTCCTGTAGTAATAAGAATAATTCCAGTTTGTGGTTTTTTTTAATGGTTTTTAACATTTAATGGAATTGCTAAAAATGGGTCTCAATAAAGTCACTTTGAGAATAGTTTACGGGGTGGGAGACAAGGAAAAATATGTTTTTTTCTAGGCTGAGAAACACTACCATGCTTTTTGCTATCTGTCCTCATTTAATTTGATGAAAGAGAATTTGCTTTAGAAATATTTTCAAAGGGGAAGAGAATTTTGGTGAAATTCTCCTGGGCCCAGCAGGAAGCTTTCTCGATTATTTAATGATAGTGTGTCTAAAGGAGTGTGCATGACTATCCTGGTTTCCATTGTACCATCGTTTCTCTATTGGTCTGCATCCTCTCTGTCTTCTCACACTTCCATTCCATCTTGAAGGTATTTATGAAGAGATGATTCCTCCCACTGGGCTTTTCCAGAAACAGATTGACTCCTTAGTGAACAGTAAATGCTGTTCTTGTGAAATTGTTACAGGAATACTCCTTCTCTTGGAAAAATCACCTACCCAATTTTTTGGCTCACACAACTGGTGGAGCATTAGGAAAGGCCCTTTGTTCCTAGCACTAAAAAAAAATCAAACAAATAAAAAAGCAGCCCCATCAAAGAAACAATCTAGTGGATCAAGAACACAGATATTAATATGCACACACACAGACACACAGAAACAATCTAATGGAGATTTTAATATTAAGTAATTAACTTAAGATCAAAACCTTTATCATTCTATAAATACTTAGAAGCAATTCACAGTGGGGGGGGGGGGGTTTCAATGTTATACTCAACTTTGGATGAAAAAGTCAAATAATTTTATGTTTATAATATTGTCATCCTAAATTGTATTTAGAGACCCAGTTTGGTATACAGATAGTCCTCGCTTACCAACCACTTGTTCAGCGACCATTCACATTTGTGATAGCACTGAACAAGTGGTACTTACAACTGGTCCTCGAAGTTCTGACCATCCCAGCATTTCTGCAGTCACACGATTGTGATCTGGGTGATTGGCAACCAGCCCGGATTTCTGACTGTTGCAGCATCCCGTGGTCATGTAATCGCCATTTGCAACCTTCCCTGCCAGCTTCCCACAAGCAAAGTCAAAGGGGAAGCCGGCAGGGAAGGTCGCACGTCATTCAGTTAAGTCCCCCCCTGGCCGCACTGCAGCACCACCCTCCCTCAACTCATGTGTGGACTGCACCAGGCCTCCACCCCCTTGTGGCACCCCCATGCTCCTTACCTGGGACTCCTGTTCTTCCTGCTTAACGACCCGCACATCTTGGGGTTACGACGGCAACTGGGACTACCTGGATTGCCATTGCTAAGTGATGCAGTCACTTTACAACCACACTGCTTAGCAATGGCAATCCTGGTCCCAATTGCCATCGTAACCCGAGGACTACCTGTAGTGATTATGGCATCAGGCTAGAAACCGGGAGACCAGGAGTTCTAGTCTGGCCTTGGGCACAAAGCCAGCTGGGTGACCTTGGGCCAGTCACTTTCTTTCAGCCCTAGGAAGGAAGCAATGGCAAACCACTTCTGACAAAGCTTGCCAAGAAAACTCCAGGGACTTGTCCAGGCAGTCACCAGGAGTCAAAAGGGAAAAAAAAGCCCTGACTCGAAGACACAAAAATAAAAAACAAAAATTGTAATTAATATTGACAGAATACTTTTTTTCCTCTTCTTTATTTTCAATACTCTAAGCTATCTAAATAATAGAATGTCAATAATCTTCAATTAATATTGTATAAACCTTACTGTATTGAAAAAAGAAAAAGAATACAGATTGTCTTCCTTTTGAGAAAACACAGTGAGTGAAAGCTTTTAACATTGCAGATCTCTAACCCGTGGAATTTTTTTGGCAGTAATTTCTGTAAGAGTAAATTCTGAGGCCTTGCAACAAGGGCAATATACTTTCTTGATCCAGCAATGACCTTCAAGTTATGATAAATAGCACATGGAACAAGGTGTTACAGGGCACGGTCAAAAAAGTCAAGATGGCCCATGCATGACACCTAAAAAAACAGGTAGAGTTTTGGTTGCAGTTTCATGGCCACCATCTTGACTTTTTTGACCACACTCTGCAGACACCCCTGACATGCAATAAACCATTGCAAAATTCAGTGCTTTTTCCAGGGACTGAATGGCCTTTCCTTCCAGGGATTTTCTTGCAAGTAATTATGCATGAAAAACCCACCAGCCCCTTCCTGGTTTGCTCTAATAATTAACTGGCATCCTTTGCTACTGAACATGCTCAATCCCCACAAAGTGGAGCCATTATATTCCATATTGCTCCATTTTTGGTATGAAGGCTACCTTCGGAATGTTATTTAATTATCTTTATTCATGTGCTGTTTAAATTTGTATAGCAGTCCACTCAATACACAGCTCTGGGCAGCTAACAAACAACAGAAAAAAACCAATAACGTGAAAAAATTTAAAACGTAAAAAACTCAGAGAGTTTAATCAGAACCACATGATGGGCTCACCCCACAACCTGGCCCCATGTCTAGGGAGGAGAAACAGCTTTCAGTGGCTTACAAAAGACCAGTGCGGTTGGGACCATCTGAATCTTGGGGGGCATGGGGGTCCATAGGGAAGGGCTGTGACAGAGAAGGCACTTCCCAGGTCCCATCAGATGGTGTTTTTAATAGAAGGTTGCTGGTGCATGCCCACTCTGTTAGACCATGTGGGGTGGGCAGAAAAAACTGGAGACAGGCGGTCCCACAAATTGTTAGATTTAAATCCTGCATCTCGTTCAGGAGCTTCTATTTTTCCCCACAACAATGCTGTGAGATAGGTTGAGCTGAGAGGGAGGGACTGGTCTAAAGTCACCTAAAGAACTTCCATGGCTGAGAGTTGACTTCAATCTGGGTCTCCTCGTACCTAGACCACAACAGCAACCTGGCTTTCCAAACTAATTAGCTTTCCTGCCTATACAGAGTTATATGTACAGTATATAGATGTATGTATTACTCCTTCCACAAATCTCCATACAACAAACCTGTAGGTTGAGCTGAGATACAGCGGCCCAAAGTTGGCCAATAGGCTTCCAGGGCTGAAGGTGGACTTAAACCTGGGCCTTCCCTCTCCTTGTCCAGTACCTTCACCACCATATCACTTTGGCTCTTGGGCTGAGAGGGAGGGGGTGGCCCAGAGTCCCCCAGAGAGCCTCTGTGGCTGAGGGGGGACTCCCTGTTTCTAGTCCAGCACTTTCACCATTGCACAACCCTCGTTCAGGCTGAGAGGGGGGGACTGGCCCAACCTCACCCAGGGAGTTTTCACAGCTGAGTGGGGACCAGAACCTAGGTCTCCCTACTCCTGATCCAGCACTTTTGCCGAGGATGGGTGTGGTCAATCACAAAGGATTATCAGGAAGCAAACAGATAAGGTTGTTCTCCATATGCCTTCTAGCTTCACAAGATATTTTCTACCTCTTCAGCTTAACTTTGTTGTTGGGGTTTTTTTAGGGCAAATGAGCACCCTTCCAAACAGGACTGCAGCTAGCTAACTGGCTGGCTGGCTGGCTTCCTTCCTTCCTTTAATAATTTCTTTACTATATGTCTCTATATGAGACTTAGAGGTGTGGTTGATATTACAGATTATTACTGAAAGCTAACCCTTTGCTTTGCAGGATGCTAGTTTCCCATTCATTTATTTTTTAATTAATAGAATCTAAGAGAAAAACAAACTGGGGCAGGCATCAAGGGAGGCCTCCTGGCCCCCCATCAGGCACCACAAAAGAGCCCCAGCAAATGTGTCTGCAGGTTCTGATGCTTTCATCGAAACTGAAAACAGTGTTTGTGTGTGCATCATGACACTGTCACACATACAAAAAGGGAAAAGCTTGTGTCATGACTGCATGATACAGCTCCCATCATTTCATTTGTCCCCCTTGGACACCCCTACCCCACTACAGATGCCTCTGGGTCCAAAGCATTAGTCTTTTTCTCCCTATCAAAATGAATAGTTCATTACCTTATCATATTCCTGCATTTCTTTGTCCCACATGGTTTCCATAGCTCTACTGATAGTTCCATTTTAATGGATTGGGTATACCTCACTATAAAAGGGTCTGCCCTTGGAAAACTGAGTCTACATTTAGCAGATATTATGATAGCTAAACAGAAAACATTGGCTTGAAGTTATGTGTAAAAGAACAGTCTTGTTTGTATCTTCTGTGGTGACTTGGCCACGGCATCTCGCTTGCTGCTGGTGGGTTGTGAATGAAGAAGCAGACTCCGTGATAGGACTGACAAGCTACTGATGTAGCTACCACTGAAAAAAATTACCAGTCTTTTCTCAGAGGCAGGGATTGGGGAAATCTATGGCTCACATATCCATGGATGCGTGTTGGAGATCTTTCTTCTCCATTGATGCGATCCAAGGAAAAGATAGATTTAGCCAACAAACACAGCTAAGAAGCAAGGTTGGTTTTGGGGGTGAAACCTCCAAAATCTTCACTGTATTTTTCCTCAGAATACCAACTTGAAACTCCTGAGTCGGAGTCGGAAAAGCCCCTGTCTGGTTCTCTCTCACTTGAGAGAGGTTCTTATTGGAGTTAAGCTAAATGCTTGAACTTATAGTTTAGTGTTGCCTCTCCCTTCCCTAGCAGAGTTCATCATCTTGGGGAGGGCTGTTGGTTTCCTTAGTAAAATTCCCAACCTCTACCAGGCACAAAAATGTTTCCCTGCTGAATTTCTACCTGGCAATGGATTGTTAAAGGGGTAGAAGGCCTCTTGAAACAGGGTATGAAAAAAAAAAATACACCAGTACCAAGATTTAATGAACCAAGTCCTGGCATTTTAAACTAAATCTTTTAGTTTAAAGGACATATGTGGACCATATGTAATCTCTGAGGATGATGGTGGTCCTCATCTCTTTAACCCAGTCACTTAAAAGATAGAATAATAACAAGAACAATAATAATAATAAGAACACTGTATGAAGAACTACTTTCTTTCAATTCTCCTACATCTCATTTTATTACATGCACCGTTCCTAGTATCTGGGCTCTAAAGTGAATATTATTATTTAGATTTAATATAGTCACCCACTCATGTTCATACCAATACAACATGCTTCACCAAATCAGCAAAGGTACCAGAACCTCATTTCCACATGTTATCCCTACTTGGTTTTATCCTAGGTTGGATTTTTTGGGTGGTGTAGAACATTGTGCCAATCCGCTCTACTTTGTGAGTTTTCAGTTTGCTGTCTTGTGTGAACCGGGGAATTTGTTGGGGGAATGTCAGCAAAATCAAGTGGTGGCTTCACGGCCACCATTTTGATTTTTTTGACCCTCCCTCAGTCATAGCTGCCCTCTTGACTTTTTGAAAACTCCCCCTTCCCCATGGATGCCCTGGTACAAACTCAGAAAGAGGGTTAATTCAATAGCTAGTATAAGCTGTCCCTTGAGCATAGCCATAATGCCCCTTCCAGTTTCCAGTGACTATTGGCCACAAATCTCCATATCCTCTTCATCTCTTTCTTTCTGCCACTTTCACTCTGTGCATTTGTGCGACATGAGTATGCTCAAGAGAGCTGCTTTTCAGGGGATTATTTGCTCATGTTGTTTTTAATTTATTTGAAACCTGGGAATCAACTGCCCTGCAAAGGTGATGGGGTTCCTTATAAACATGTGTTGAATAGTTAAATCTGTCTTTTAGTCTATGGCCATTCGGCAAATAAATAGATAATTAATTCCCTTGAGTTACCAGAGTAGGTGGCATACAAGAATTACATCCTTAAAGCAATTAGAAGTAGTAATATTAACATTCATTTAATTTTCATCACCTCCCCCCCGGCACATCAAAAATCTTTTTATGTGGCTCTGCACTCATTCGTATAGCAAATCCCAACAATGCTGTGTGCCCCTTGGCCTCATAAAAATTGTCCTTCCTTGCTTTCAGTCATGATTTCACACTTAAGTGGTTATTAAATTACCTATAAAAATTTTAAGCATTATTTCAGTACTTTGTATTTTTACTGTAAAATACAAAAACAAACAAACCATTGACTCCAATCTATGGCAGATTCTTTGGCTACATTTCTTATTGAGTGGTGGGTCAGTTTGGGGACGGTGCCATTTTGCCAGTGCAGAAGACTACCATTAAAACTCAGCAGCAGATTCTAAAACAGTAACCTTTCTCCAACTTGGATTGTCCAGACATGTTCTCCTTCAACTCCCACAATTGAAAATGTGGGCCTTGAAATTCAGGACATCTGGAGAGCACCAGGTTAGGAAAGCTTGGAGCAAATTTTAATTGCGAGCTGTCCAGAGACACCCTCTGGGGGAGATGGGCAGCATATAAATTTAATAAATAAATAAATTTTTAAAAAGGAAGCACAATCTCATACAATATATCATTTCAGGAGTGACTGTTGAAAGACGCAGCAATGGCCAGTACAGACAGCATTTAAGAAAGCGTGAACAAAATCCGTGGTGGAAGAGGAAGAGAGGTAAATCCAAGGCTGAATGGAGTCTCCAAACATGAAGACTGCATGGCAAATACTAACCACTGAGAAACCAAACATACAGTTGTACAAGAGGTATCTGTACAATTCCAGAAACTTTCAGGGTTTACTTGCCTCTTTGAGCTGACCCAAGAGAGCTTGCTAAGAATTAACATAAGAGGCTTAATAAAAGAAATGCGCAGAAGGCTGCATCTAGTTCTACTAACGGGATCTTTCATGATGGGGATCCTTGACAGAGCCTGTTCAACGGTTTTCTACATGAATTTCAAGGGGAGATTGTAACCTCATTTGTAGTCTTCCACAGGCAAATTCTCTAAAGAACAAAACGACAACACTGAAATCAACCCAATACCCCAGTTTTAGGCTATGCATAATGAAGCCATTCTTCCTATATGAACAAATGCGGTGATTGGATTCGGACAAAACAGAATATCCTTCAAAACACTGCATAGCTGAGAACAAGAAGGAGAGCCTGATTAAGGACACAGTATCCAAGACAATTCTTCTGTGCATTGTATTTGTTTTGGGGAGAACCTCACTGAAGATTTTGTAATCAGGTAAAGGAGCTGATGGGTCAGTTGATTTGGCTGATTGGTTGTTTAATCATAGCATGCTTTTTTGTATCCTAGGCAACTAATTTATCCAGATAATTAGGAATCCAGACTTCTACAGCTCTTCTCCAGTTGACCTGGCTTATCTAACTAAATCAGTCCTGATGTCCTAGTTCTATAAAATAAATGATCAGCTCTCTCAACTAAGTCATTTGACTTCTATCAAAACACCAAACCAAACAAAAAACTGCTTTAATATCAAATGCACAGACTTCAGCCAACATGACAATTTTCTAGACAACTCAACAAGAATGTGGAAGTAAACTCTATAATGGCAGGGCTACTAGATCTGCATTACAAAAATCGGGATGACCACCAGCTGGTTATCTCTTTGCATCCATCTAGTGCTCACCTGGGTTATTGCAGTGCAGATAATATACCCCTGCTTAATGGGCATACACTCAAATGACCCTCCCAGAAACAATACCTTGGAATAGAGTGTCCCAGAAAGAGCAGAACTTTTGCCATGTCCCTTCCTGCTACAGATTCCCCTTAAAACATCCTCTATGTACATGAGGAAACATTCCTTCCTCTACCGCTCGTTTTGCAAAAGAGTTAACATCCAACTGAAGATGTGCCAACAGGGTTATTAAAAGAGGCTGTAAGTTGAAGCTCCCTTGAGTGACAAACAACAGTGCTTCCTGCCTTGAAGGAGAGGAGGAGAGATCTGTACTCACCACGCAAGAAGGCTGAAGAATAGGTTGTAAAGGAATCAAACATGCTGTAGGATGCCATAGTCCAGATCTATGAACCAGGTTGTCTTCCAGCCAACCTTGATGGTTTGCTTTACCCTTTTTAGGGGGGAAAAACATAAAGAAGATTCAGCTGAACTGCAGAGTGAAAAAAAGAAAGAAAGAAAAAGGAAAATAGGGAGGGTGGGGTGAGAAAAGAAAAAAAAAATCCCCAAAGAAGTTTTGTGCCTGCTTATAACTAAGAAGTTGATTCCTCAGCACCACAGGAATGTTCAAGCCCAAATTTCTCAATAGAAGCATATGCGCGCTGGATCCTCACTGGGATGAAAGGGGAGGGGAAAGCCAATGTGGTTTTTCAAACAGAGAGAAGCTTCCCCCATACCCATCATGAGTATCTCTTGGAAGATCAGAATGAATGAATGAATGAATGAGTGAGTGAATGGAACTCACCAAAGCACACAGCTGGTGTGGAAAAAAAACCCAGGGAGGAGATAAACCTCCCTGTCAAAGTTGAGGTACTTGTCTAAAATGTGGATGACTGAGTTTGCTTGTGGTTCTGCTGCTGCCTCTGAGGCCTGACAGTGTCAAACTCAATTCTACTTTCTGAGACCGAAACGACTTCAGCTCAGTCTTCATTGACTGGGAGAGAAGCATCACCTGATCCATGATGTCACCCAGGGCCTGCGAAAGCTTTGTGGCTTCTTCAATTCTCTCTTTTTCTTCTTCTTCCTTTTTAAACCTCACACGCAGATGAAGGGTTTAGAATGTTGGTGGGATTTTTTTGGGTTCACAGGAGGCCTCCTTGACTCACTGGCAATTTATATCAAATGATCTTGAGAAGCAGAATGATCCAGCTGTTACAGAAGGCTTCCTTTTTCCAAGAGTCGATGCTGCTGCTTTTGCGGAGGGAAGCATGAAGAGAACTGTGTGTTTCCAACTGAAGTAGGAACCCATTTAGTATTCAGTGGTTTTTGCTTTTTTAGCCATTTCTTTTTTTTTTCCTCCCACATTTACCACTTGTCTGCATCTTTCTTCTCCTTCTTTTTTCTTTAAAAACAAAACAAAACAAAACCCTTTCCATCACTCCTAGTTCCTCTGGCTCACTATCAGTGACTAGTTCCATATGTGTTGATGGGTGGTTCCCTATAGAGAGATTTTCTGTAAATTACTATTAAGCACAAAAATATGAAGCACATGCTGCAGAATAAACGTCGTTGTCTGAAGAGCAGGAATGGTGTCTCTTCATAAGTTTTAAAGGCACAAGGCATTGAATTCAATTTCGACTGCCCATCCTACCAGATCTAGCAGAGAGGGCATGTTAGGGGTTCCACTGCCCACGGACCTACATTTGGCAGGCCCCAGGCGGCGGGCCTTTTCTGCTGTGGTGCCTGCACTGTGGAATCTTCTGCCCCGAGGTGAGGTTGGCCTCATCATGGTTGAGGTTACAGAGGTCCCTTAAGACTTGGTTATGCCAGCAGGCCTGGGGACTCCAGAGGATGGGGGAATTAGTGAGGGGGCTCCCTTATTTTTAACTTCCTTTTATTCTCTGTTTTATTTTGTCTTATATATTTTTAATGTATTTTACTATTTTTAGCTTTGTTGTACGCCGCCCAGAGTCACCAGTGGTGAGATGGGCGGCTATATACATTGGTTTAATAAATAAATAATAATAAATAAATTCCTCATGGAAGGGTTAGAGCCTGAGGGAGAAAGACCTATTTGCAGTCGAGAGGTCCAGCCTCTGGCTTCTTCAGTGAAAAGGGGCTCCAGCAACTTTCCAGATGGTGTTGGAAAGACAAGTCCTGCAAAAGAAATAATATGGGATATTGTGGTCCAAGTTCAGCTTTTCTAAGAGGTTTATCAAATTTCCAAGTGAGCACACTTACTCAGAACACATCAGCTCTACATGTAAATGTGGTCATGATGTATGAGTCAGTTGGTCTACCATGTGCAGTATACTCTTTAGACACCAGTTAGTTTGATACTGGGGAGACAGAGGCGTCTGTCTGTCTGTCTGTCTGTCTGTCTGTCCGTCCGTCCGTCCGTCCGTCCGTCCATCCATCCATCCATCCATCCATCCATCCATCCATCCATCCATCTATCTATCTATCTATCTATCTATCTATCTATCTATCTATCTATCTATCTATCTATCTATCTATCTAAACTTATGTCTCTGTACCTACTGTACATCTCAATCTCTACGGTATTTCCTTCCTGTCTCTAAAAACAAAGGGGAATATGAAAAAAGTTATTTTTTTCCTAGTCCCCACTTTAGTATTTAAACCAAGTTGATTCAGTATCAACAGTGATATAAGTTGTTTCTGCTCTTAGATCACATCCCCAGTTTTGTTCCAGAAATAGAGATCCTGGATCTAAACTTAGTTGAAACAGCTGAAAGATACAAAGTCCAAACAAGAGATGTACTGTTAAATTGGGAAACCATTGCCTTGATGCTTGAAAAAAATTATCTTCTGGTTTCCTGCAAATCTGCTTTCCTCCATTCTTAGGAAGTTTTGTAACCGGGGGGGAGGGTGTGTTTTAAAATTTATTTTATTGTTAGGAGTTGACAAAGAATATTGGGCTTTACTTAGCTTAGTTTTTAATCACTCTTCAGCCTGCTTGGTTAACATCATTTCCTGATCTGAAATGTAATCCCAAACCAGGTAGCCTTCCCAGGTAGACCAGACAGGAAACATGACCAGATGAGCTAATTCTAAGGTTACATTATTTATTGTAAGGCTACATTAACAGAATCTGGCAAGTCTGAAAGTACAAATCTCCTGCCACCTCCTTTATAGCCTGAGAAGTTAGGGAAGGTCCCTTCTGAGCCTCTTTCTCCATTCATTATGCAGCTGCGGGCTATGCCTTCTCTTATCTGACCATTCCCTAGGCAGCACCTCTTTGCCCCGTTTCTCAAGGTCTTTCTCACTATTACATTTCCCTACAAGTTCTTCGCTTTAATTTCATTAAAGCATTAGATATCAGGGAGACTCCATGCCCCTGGAAAGCTATTACACAATGAAAGACAGGCTATTCAGTACTTTCTCCCTCTCCAGGCCATTTTGAAACTAAATACCAGAACCTATTCATAAGAATTTCACTAAAATGCTCTTTTTTGCAAAAATAATTCAAAGCAATTCCTTTTCCATCCCATTAAACACAATTTGGTGCTTTAAAAATGCAGAAGAAAGAGCCAACAAAGCATTAGCTGAAAATAATCTGTTACCTTGATTAAAATTCAGCAGGATTCCTGATAGAGATGAGGAAATTCTTCATGGTTCTGTCCCAAATTTTCACTTGAATCTGCATGATGAAAAAAAAAAAACCTCTTCATGAATATTTGCATGGAGACATATATAAAAATATATATTTCTTCATATATTTTCCCTCACTTTAAAACTCATTTTTACATCCCTAACAATGTACATGCTTAAAGGTGTTTTGAAGAGTTGGGAGGCCAAGACATACTTCCGAGTAGTCACACAAGATGGAGTATGGAGTTATTTTAATTCACACAGAAATCGGTCTGCAAATTTGTTTAGCTCCTCCAAGAATTTGGACATTTAGCATTGCTATAATGATCGTTACATTTTATTTTTTAATCTTATTTATTTTATTACAAGTTTAAAAAAGTACACAAAAATACAATAAATTCTAAAGTACAAAAAAGACCAGACAATAAACAATAACAAAACAAAAAAGGAGAAACATTATAAACCATCTAAGCATATCACATGTACATCAAATATTAAATATTGTATAAAAAATTCCAGATTTAAAAAATAAAAACCTCTGGTTTCTCTTGTATAAATCTTTTGCCTTTCACAGTGATTGATACAGACATACCTGCAGGGATCCTTTGGGATTCTGAATCTTTCTGGACATTTCATTTAAAAAAAAAAGTGTTAATTGTTATAATTATATCTGCTCATGTTACCTTTTTAAATCAGCTGTTTTAGGTTTATTTTAACAAAATCAGTGGTTTGGTAATTTAGTGTTTTACTTAAGCTGCTCCGGTAATGCGTTTGAAAAGCAGAATATAAATCTTTGTGTAGGTAGTCCTCGCTTAATAACCACAACTGGGGCTGGCAATTCCATCGCTAAGTGATGTGGTCATTAAGCGAGACATTATGACCTCATTTCTGTGGTGGTTGTTAAATGAATCACCAGCGGTCATTAAGCAAGACATCATGTGACCACAACTTGTGAATTCAATACTGGCTTCTCCAATGACTCTGCTTGTTGGAAGCTGGTTGTGTGACTGTGGGATGCTGCAACAGTCATAAATGCCCACTGATTGCAAAGCATCCGAATCTTGAGCACGTGACTGCAGGGATGCTGCAATGGTCATAATCGCGAGGACCAGTCATAAACTGACATGTTCAGCACTGTTGTAACTTCCAACAGTTGCTAAAAAGGGCCATTGTTTAAGTGAAGACTACTTGTAGTCAAGAAATATTATGATCATTCTTATTTATACTAAATAATATTAAATAGTGGTGAGAGACTCTAACATTATTCAAAAAGGAAATACAGATCACTGGCAATAAATATCTAAAAGAATATAAAGATAAAAAATAAAGATGCCTTTTTAACTTCAAAGTTTAGGCTATGACCCTAGATTTTCTTGATTGTCTTCCATCCAAGTACTAATTAGCTTTCCATGATCAGCCAAGAATAGCTTGGTACTGCTACCTAGCTGAGTGTAAAGTCTCTCTCAAGTCAAGCTTGACACCAGCATGTCCATGTATTTATCTTGCCAACAGTAAGGAAACATGCATTTATCTTGGCACGAGTGGTAGTTTGTCACTATCTTCTAAGATGCTTTATCAACTTCCCAGTCTACTAATTTATAGTCTAGGAATTCCCTAGTTGAATTTTTATTTGACCTGTTTTATAGCTGTATGGATTTATGGCTCTACAGACTTATTGTATCTATGATATTTGGCTTGATTACGCTAAACCTGAATTAAGAGCAAAACAGTAAATTAATTAAAATATACACCTGAGAGTGGAGTTGGAAGAACATCCAGCTACATGGTGAGATGAATTTCACAACAGCAACAATGTGAGAATGAAGAATTCAAAGCTTCCTGCTGCTTCCAATTTGTAACTGTGATTTATTTGTGTATTTATTTCTTCAGATTGTGAGCCATTCAATAGCAGGTGACTCCCCCACCCCAAAACTAGGGTGTAATTCCCAAAGCCCTTCCAAAGGTTGCCACTGAATTATACTTTTTAATGTGATGGAAAAAGGAAAAATGCTTATAGTAAAATATATTAATAGCAGGTAATAATTTAACCACATTCTAATCACATTTAAGTATAATGCAATCAAATTTAATTTGTGTTCTAACCCCACCCATTTTGTTGTCTTGGCTTGTCTGTTGTGAAGAGGATGGCCTCCAGTCATCCTCTTAAGTGAGTCTTCACCCTGAAAACCCAATCTGCTATACCAGAGGCTCTTGAGTCATTTTATACATCGAGAATAGAAGTAAGATCTTGTCCCATACAGTTAGCTTATGTTTTTATGGCACCCTTGTGGTTCTCTGAATAGGCAGCCAATACATCATTTTTATGTAAATCTAACAATAGATTTTGGGAAATCATTCTCAGTGTCTTCAGAACAAAGGTCAGCAGCCTGAAAGGATAAAAACCTAAGCATGATTTGGTAGCTAGGAGAGATTTATATGGGGTATTTTATAGCAACAGAGAGGAGGGGGGAGGAGGAGAAAGCAGCCTTTTGAATATCTGACTATTTCTTGACCATCTGCCTCTGTGATGCATAGAGGAAGTTCTGTGACACCTAACAACGTTTCCTTGTCTTCTGCTGAAACCACAGTGCTAACAGTCTTCTCTCAGATCTCTACTTTTCCACATTGTACAGTCAGGTCCAGAAATATTGGGACATCGACACAATTCTAACATCTTTGGCTCTATACACTACCACAATGGATTTGGAATGAAACAAACACAATGTGCCTTAACTGCAGACTGTCAGCTTTAATTTGAGGGTATGTACATCCAACTCAGGTGAACGGTGTAGGAATTACAACAGTTTGCATATGTGCCCCCCACTTGTTAAGGGACCAAAAGTAATGGGACAATTGGCTTCTCAGCTGTGGCCAGGTGTGTGATATTCTCTCAGTACCCCAATTACAATGTGCAGATAAAAGGCCCAGAGTTCATTTCAAGTGTGCTATTTGCATTTGGAATCTGTTGCTGTCAACTCTCAAGATGAGATCCAAAGAGCTGTCACTAACAGTGAAGCAAGCCATCATTAGGCTGAAGAAACAAAACAAACCCATCAGAGAGATAGCAAGAACATTAGGCGTGGCCAAAACAACTGTTTGGAACATTCTCAAAAAGAAAGAACGCACCGGTGAGCTCAGCAACACCCAAAGACCCGGGAAAACAACTGTGGTGGATGACCGAAGAATCCTTTCCCTGGTGAAGAAAACACCCTTCACAACAGTTGGCCAGATCAAGAACACTCTCCAGGAGGTAGGTGTATGTGTGTCAAAGTCAACAATCAAAAGAAGACTTCACCAGAGTGAATACAGAGGGTTCACTACAAGATGTAAACCATTGGTGAGCCTCAAAAACAGGAAGGCCAGATTAGAGTTTGCCAAACGACATCTAAAAAAGCCTTCACAGTTCTGGAACAACATCCTATGGACAGATGAGACCAAGATCAACTTGTACCACAGTGATGGGAAGAGAAGAGTATGGAGAAGGAAAGGAACTGCTCATGATCCTAAGCATACCACCTCATCAGTGAAGCATGGTGGTGGTAGTGTCATGGGGTGGGCATGTATGGCTGCCAATGGAACTGGTTCTCTTGTATTTATTGATGATGTGACTGCTGACAAAAGCAGCAGGATGAATTCTGCAGTGTTTCGGGCAATATTATCTGCTCACATTCAGCCAAATGCTGCAGAACTCATTGGACGGCGCTTCACAGTACAGATGGACAATGACCCAAAGCATACTGCAAAAGCAACCAAAGAGTTTTTGAAGGGACAGAAGTGGAATGTTATGCAATGGCCAAGTCAATCACCTGACCTGAATCCCACTGAGCATGCATTTCACTTGCTGAAGACAAAACTGAAGGGAAAATGCCCCAAGAACAAGCAGGAACTGAAGACAGTTGCAGTAGAGGCCTGGCAGAGCATCACCAGGGATGAAACCCAGCGTCTGATGATGTCTATGCATTCCAGGCTTCAGGCTGTGATTGACTGCAACGGATTTGCAACCAAGTATTAAAAAGGGAAAGTTTGATTTATGATTATTATTCTGTCCCATTACTTTTGGTCCCTTAACAAGTGGGAGGCACATATGCAAACTGTTGTAATTCCTACACCGTTCACCTGAGTTGGATGTACATACCCTCAAATTAAAGCTGACAGTCTGCAGTTAAAGCACATTGTGTTTGTTTCATTCCAAATCCATTGTGGTGGTGTATAGAGCCAAAGATGTTAGAATTGTGTCAATGTCCCAATATTTCTGGACCTGACTGTATGTTCCTGGTTGGTGGTGGAGCACTATAAAAAAATAGAGCTGCAAGTCATATTCACAACTCATTGGCCAGGTCTTAATATAAAGCCAAGAGAAGCAAAGAGGGTTCAAGATGAATGGACAGAAAATTCATGAAAGCTCAGATAGCTTGGGCATCCCCCACCCAAAAGGGCAAGGAATGGAATACGGGAGCAACAGAGAAGGTCTTTTTTCTTCTGCAGCCCCAAGTCTTGTTTTTGCAACCTTCAGAACCCCCTAATGTGACTGCTAAAAGCCAACAGCAGAAACCTACTTAGGAAGGAGCAGAAACACTGCAAAATGGTATTTCCTACTATCAACTCTTGCAAGTGATCTAGAAGGATGCCATGGTTAATGGTATCAAATGCTACCAAGAGTTCTAACCGGCCCAGGAGGGCTGCACAGCCATTATCCATGTCCTAAAAAAGATCGTCCAGCAGAGTGCCCAATTTATTCCTATCCCATATCCAAGTCTGAAACCAGACTGGAAGAGATCAAGATAATCCATTTCATCTAGGATTTTCTACAAGCTTCTCTCAAATCTTCCTTAAATAGAAAAGGTTGGAGATAGAGTAGTAGATATACAAAATAGCAGGCTCCAGAGATGGCCTTTTCAGGAGGTGTTGTGTTCAAGGCAGCAGGTATAATTCCCTCCTTCAGAGATATGTTAACCACCACATAGACCCAGCTACTCCGATCCTTTCTGACCACACAAAGAAACTAGGAAGGGCACGGATCCAGCCCACAGGTCACAGAGCCCATGTTATGGAGAATCCTCAAAGTCCAAAAGCTAAAACCTATCCCAGGTCACCTCACAGGATAGTGCTTCTGTTATGTCCTTTGGATCTACCCAAGTGGAGTCTAGGTCAGAGCAAATATCAGCAATTTTGTCAGCAATATGTCTTGCAAAAATGTCAGTGTCCTGTTGGGAGATTGTCCTGACTGTTCTTCCCTAAAAGGAAAATAGTTACCCTGAATAGTACCACCTGAGGGCCTCCCACTGATACCATAAGTATAGAGAAATAGTGTCCTTTGCCATTCTTACCACCATGGTATAGGCATAAAGGTGGGCTTCTACCCAGGATTGCTCCAAAACTTTCCTCATTGTACTAGGACTTTATTCTATTTTTGCATAATTATGATCTGAACCCCAGTGGAGCAAGAACATGGAGGGCAGCTGCAGCACTTTCTTCATGGCTGGGATGTTAGTGTCATCTGCATAATAATATGTGTCAGTGGTACAAGCTTCTGAGGAAAGAGCCGGAAGTCAGATCAGCTCTGTGGCATCAGATCCTGTTTTTAAGAAGGCTGGACTCTGACAGTGACTGCTGCAGGACCATCTACTAAGCCTTTCAGCAGATCAGAGCTCTGAACTTAGGCCTCTTTGGTTCCTTGAATCCATGGATCTTGTATCCAGTCACAGAGTTACCTTTGGAATAAAATACATGCCTGAAATCTTGAAACCGCCTTGACTAGAGGAAATCTGTCATAGTGGACATCTTTTTTTCATTGTTTCCTTTGACCCAGTGTTTCTCAACCTTGGCAATTTGAAGATGTGTGGACTTGAACTCACTTCCCCAGCATGCTGGCTGGGGAATTCTGGGAGTTGAAGTCCACACATTTTCAAGTTGCCAAGGTTGAGAAACACTACTCTAATCAATACTTCAAAGTTCTTTTCCTAGATCTAAGCCATTCAGATCTGTAGAATATTTGACAGACCCAAACTTGCTTGAGAATTTTTTTTGGTTTAGTTCCACTGTGAAAATATTTAAGGGGTTAGGGACTTTGCCACCATGTGTTCATGTGGGTTTGTGCTCCCTTTTCTTGGCCTTGAAAGCTCCTCCTCTTTGGCTAAATCACTGCATTTTTTTCTATGGGTGTGTCTCAACAAAACCTAAACGCTCCGGTTTTGCTCACAAAGTCAACCCTAAGGGTTGATTATGTGGTATAAAAATTGATGGGTGTCCCATATGTACTGTATCAGGGAATTTAACATGGCATTTAACAACTATCCCAAGTTTCATACATATCTCTGCAAGATGTATAACAGATCTGCTTACGTATTTATGGCCTGAGTCTCTACATAATTATTCAGAACAAAATAAATCTCACTGAGGTCAATAGGGTTTACCCCCAAGTAAGGGAACAAGAGATTGCCGTTATGGTCAGTTGATAACCAGGCAGGACCAGAATCAGAAAGAGGTTAGCAGAGACATAGAAATTAGAGAATAACCAGAGTTGGTGACCTTGGGGAAGCAGGGTCATATTATCTAATGCTGCATGATAATCCAGGTGCTCATATATACACAAGTTCTTGTGATATCTAATAAAATCACTAGACTCACAAATTTCCACCATTTCTAATTTTGTAACATTTCCCCCCTAAACCAATTAATTGCAGGCAGCGTTGAGAGTTACAATAGGATTCTAAGATGTCTTTAATGTGACAACAGCTTTGTCAGACATATGGTCCCACACATGCTGCAGAATAGCCTTAAAATAATTGTAAAGACTCAATATTGCCATTCAAAATATGACATTGTGAGAGCCATTTCTCATAAAATCACAAGCAAATAGCCTGATAACAGATCAGTCTGTTACCAAAACTAGAGATAGGGAGGAACTACCACTCCTGCCCAAAGGTTTCTAGGCTGTTGTGTTGCACTGGCAAGAGAAAGATGTACAGGAATGTGAACCTTCATTTCACTATAAATAGGTTTTGCATTTAATACATAGCAATCACTAGAATTCTTTCATAATGGGTTAATTGGCTTTTCTACAATAAATCTATCAATTAAAAGTTCTTGTATCCTTAAGTGCCCACTTATCTGTTTCCAGTCATTGAGAGAAGCCACTGACATACATTCAGATTGGTTTTCTAGTGTACTTTTACATTCTTCATTTGGATTAAAAGATGGCATCTTTTCTGCTAAAAATATAGGGGATTTCTTTTCCAACATCATGACAAAGCAGATTTTCTAAAATAAGAATATTATCTATCAGGCAGGGTGGGAATGGAGCAGAAGACTCTTGGGGAATGCACTGGTTCATGCTGTGCCTGCCATCTTAACCAATATGCCACAGGAAACTGCTAAGCCTAAACAAGAACTTGACACCAGGCTGGGAGTTCACTGCTGCTTTCCAAAATTGGCAGAGTGCCAAACTCTGGATGCTTTGAAGTTTTGTGGGTGTCAGAACCAGGATGGAAACAATTACTTTCTTTTCTATTCTTGTTTCGAAGGAAGGAAGGAAGGAAGGAAGGAAGGAAGGAAGGAAGGAAGGAAGGAAGGAAGGAAGGAAGGAAGGAAGGAAGGACATCAGCCCCCAAAGCTGTATACATCTTCATCCATATTTCTCCCAATATACATATTTTGGATACACTTTTCCTAAAGAAGTCCATGTTTGCAAACAATTTCTCTTGACAAAGCCTGTATATATCTAAGTGCAAGTTCAAAGAAGATGCATATTTAGAAGAACATGTATGTATTTGTGTGACATTTTCTTTCTGAATATACACATACTTACATTTCTGACTTGTGAACTGAACCATATCACTTGGAAAAATGCAGACATTGGTGTAAAGCTATATTCCCGTTCATAGATAAGTTTTAAAAATGAAAATGGATTAAATCCCAATTTCAATAGGAACTTAATGCATTTCAAGTTTGTCTCTTTCTAGAATTCCATTTTTACAACTGACACCAGACTTGCTGGAAGACACACCTCAGTTCTACTCTATGCAGATGATACAGCAATACTTTCAAGAACACCGATTGGCCTTAAAAGAGCACTGAGAGCAGGAACATACGTAGTACTCCAAGGAAGACCAGCTAAAACTCAATTATCAGAAAACTAACATCATGGCATTTGACAAAAAGCCCAAGAGCCATTCCTGGAGCATAGATGGCCACCAGATTGAGCAGGTCTCCTGTTTCAAATACTTGGGAATAGTCCTTCATTTTGCCAGCAGTAGGAAAGCCCATGGGGACTACATTGCTGAAAATGCACAGAGGAGCTCGTCTGCCATCCTTAAATTCCTTAAGACAAGAGGTGGCCACTATATACCTGCAGCACTCAAATTATTCGAAGCCAAGCCAATAGCACAACTTCTTTATGGCCCCCAGCTGGGGCCCTTCTCCAATTTCACGCCATTAGAACCTGTACAATCCAAATCTCTAAGATCAGGCCTTCAAGTCCCAAATTTTTTCTCTAATGCCATCCTGAGAGTAGAGATAGGCTTCATGAAAGTGGAGGCCAGAGTGGTGAGTGACACTCAGAGCATGTGCTTCTCCAGGGCCTGTATTACAGAGACATTTGTATTAGCCTCATCTCACCATTACTGCATAAATACATACCCCGGGTGCACAGGGCAATTCTACACCTCCCTGCTGCTTTCAGATGCCAACCCTGCTACAACATATAATGTTGCCAGGTTCTATGTAGCAGCAATTAAAATCCATTGCATGATGGCCTATGCCATAAACTAGACTTAATGAGCATCTAGTGCTCTGTAATTTGATAGATACAGTCTTCCACATATTAACCTTTACACCCATCTAATGCTCCTATCCCTTCTTTTAGATTTATATACACACACACACATATATATATACACATACACATATACATACATACATACATACATACATATATACTTTCTATTTTTAATCCATATATCTTTTGTATCTTCTAGTTTTTCATAATTTTTTAGATATTTATCTTTACTCTGATGTACCCTCTTTGCTTTTAATGACTGTTCCCTGCCCTCCTTATGCTGGCCTATGACTGTAATAAAGATTTGAATAGATACCAGATGATTGAAATAGCACCATGCTTGGTCAGCTGTCTATCCAGGATGCATCCATTTGTATTCCTGCATAGACCTGATGCCTAGATGCCTCTTTCAGTTCTGAAATTTTATGCTTCTACAATCCTTAGATTCTGTGTATTATTATTATTATATTCTACTAAGATAATACACTGCTCCAATCATCCCTGACTCTGAGCTTACAGACCTCCCAAAACAATAAGATTAAAACTAAACAGTAATAGTATAAACATAATATAATAAACATACCATAACACTATCTACACAGGAGAGACTGAAATGATTTTCTCATCCCCAAAGGCCTGCTGAAAATAGCCAGGGCTTAATGGCTTTGCAAAAAGCTAACTGGGTCAGGGCCAAACTGACACCAAAGAGAACACTGTTCCAGAAAAGACCCAGCCCCAGGATAATTGCGGGTGACATTCGATATGGGACAAGACTCAGAGGAGCCTTCTGGAAGACATGGATGGGCAGAAACCACTGGGAAAAGGTGGTCCAGCAGGTATCCAGGTCTTGGACCAGAACGGCTTTGAAGGACAATCAACCTCCATTGGATGATTATGTGGTGTCAGCCTGATTAGGCAGACCAGACCAGAAAATCAACTCCATAGGAAGACCAGAACTATACTTTATTGAGATAGACTATGATAATAGATTCTTGCAAGTCTGATTGCTGTGCTCCTTGAGCCACTTCTAAATATTATCTTGCTTCCCAAGACTTAAAGAACATTTCAGCCCTCTTTGCCTAGGTGATGGTTCTTATCTCTTTCAGTCAAGGTTCCTCCCTTACTCTCTACACAAGGGTTGAATCTCCTCTGCCTTTTGTCAATTTCATCCTGCTTCATTAAGGTGAGTAATATTCATAAGGTGAGTCATAAGGTGAGTAAGATTAAGGGGCGTTTGTTTAAGGGCAGAAATAATTTCTTTGGGTCTGACAGGATTATGTAAAATGGGAGACTGAACCTGGTCCTGGTCATGTTTGCAAGGTCAGGGGGAATTGTCTTAGAAATAAACTCTCACCTCATTTCAGCCATTACAAGTTTAAGACTAATTCAGATTGTAATCACAATGAAAACAAGCATTGCAAGTTTTAAGGCATGTATTTTTGCCTTAGGAAATACCAACTTGCCTACATCACTTCTCAGAAGAAGGAACAAGTGGCTTCCCTCCAGAATGAGATTGCCAGCTTTAGGTAAATTCTAGAACAATTAAATACAAAGCAGCACTTTGGACCTCTTAGGCCATCAGATACCCTAGGCCAAAGGGACACTGAGTTGATGAAGACATATCCTGAATGGGACAGGAGATCTTTCAGTTTGTCTAAACTAACCCCTAGATAACAGTATGGAATCTGAGGCCATCCAGATGTTGATGCACTACAGTTCCCATGATCTATGGTCATATTGGCTGAGCCTGAAGAAAGTTGCTGTCCAAGAACATCTGGAGGTTATTAAGTCTATCAAGGAGAAAAGATTGGTTGGATGGATGTCAAATATTTGACATAATCAAAAACAAAAACAAAAGTCTTTGGTATGCTGGCTAACAGGACAGATGCCCGTGCATACCCCAGTGAGAAAAACTTGAAAAAGATTAAGGGCAGAGAAATAAACAAAAGCATAAAGACCTGCTTAAAAGTTGTTTGAGGCTATTTTGTCTTCCTAGGATACCAATGAAAGAAACCCAGTCTGGATTTCAGGCTTGCTGTTGGACTAGAGGGGAAAACAAGATTTCCCACTCTTACTTTCACTCTGTGTTTTCTATTCACAGATGTTGATATTTGTGAATGCCTTCTTTCATAAGCATGTGCAATGTATGCATTTCCCCACTGGGCAGAGGAAGATAGAAGGTGCCTGTGCCAATGGCTTAAACTTTCCTGTGCAAAACTGGAACCGGAAGCTGTGCCTCACACTTGCAACTTCTGCCTTTTGGCAACAGGACAAGAAGAAGCAAGGGAAAGAGTGTGATCATCTACGCATTACCAAAGAGCCTTCAACCCAAACAAGGAAAAAAGAAACCACTGATCTCCCTGTAATTTGCATATGAAAATTTATCTGGCCATGTACATTTGTAAATAATTAATTTAATTACCATCTAACCCATCCTAGCGAGAATGAATGGCTGTAACCAGATGAGTTAGTCTGCAGTCCAGGTACCATAAGGTGATGGGCAACTTCAAGCTTTTGTTTCTTCCTTCTTGTGGTCCTTCATCTTCAGGCAGGACAGCAACAGATAGCTGATCAAATAGAAGATGTATACAATGTATGGCTGTCCTCTGTAAAGCAGGACATATATTCAACTTTATGGCACTCGATTAGTTCCAATGGGGCAGAGTCCCTCTGGGTCTATCATACTGGTCATGATGGTGTAGAAGAGGGCAGGGAGGTAACTATCCAAGAAGAGTATCAATAGTTGCTTAGCTATTGTTGAGACAAGCAAGAAAAGTCTCCTTCCAACTTTTCTGCCAGGTGGCAAAACTACCCAGCAGACCTGTGTTCAGAAGGTGCTGAAAACCTACCTGTTCTCTTGCAGGGGAAAATGAGCAGGGGGTCTCCATCTACAACAGGGGATTGGTATCAACTGAGGGTCACACCAGCCTTAGAAGTACCACGTCAGGTCTCACTTAGCGATTCGAGAGAACTCATTTGATCAGTGATGGTTTAATGTACTGTGCAGGCCCAGAAAATGGGCTCATTCAAGCACCAGGTTAAGTGTCCCATGTGAACACAGCCACGGATCTACTGGTCTCCAGCTCTTAACATTGCAGTAGATTCCGAAGTTTAGAGTAAAGAATATATAAAGAGTATATGTACTCACTTGTAAATACATAGTCAAAAGTCACACAGAGGAGACAGCAAAGAGAGTCATGGGTAGGGGATTGTTGATGGTCAGCCACAGAACCTAGGAAGAGATAGGGGACAGCCATGGGGGGAGGAGTAATACCACAAGAGCCATGACATCATCACACCAATTATGTGAAGGATTTAATTTGACATTCACATCATTTTCATGAAGATGTCATAAAGCAGGTGACATCATGTCTTGCACCAGACATCTGGGGGCAACAAATGATTTGCTGGTGGGTTGTGGAATAATCCTGGTCCAGAGATTTTATACCTAGGGTATATAGGGAACCGCAAAGCTGCATGGCTATTTATTTATTTGGTTTTATGCCACTCAATTCCCAAAGGCTCAGAGCAGCTTCCAACAAAATTCACTTTTGTGTGAGGGCCTGAAACAAACATCTATGGATCTTATTCTGAGCCTGAGTAATGTGGCCTTGTATTTAGGCAAGAAGATGACTGAAGTGAAACCCTATTCATGGGGTGAGACTTACTTAAGGTGACCAATGTTGCGCGCAGGAGAAGGAGAGGCCCTAGGTGTTAAGCCTGGCCTTGCCACTGTGGTCCCAGATGGCCCCACCCTCCCTTGTGCCTACTCCTTAGAGCCATGTCTACAATGGGACAACTTGCTGAATTCATCACACATTCTTCCTTCTTGTTCTCCTTCAGTTCAGTGGAAGAGAATTTGCTTTAGACATTTCTTTCAGAGAAGAGAATTTGGGAACTGCATTGGGGGGAGGTGAGGAAGGAAAGAAGGGGAATGTAGTACCTTGTAATCTGTAACCTGCATCTGTACAACCAACCCTTCTTCCCCTCACTCTTCCCAATTTAAATCCTACATCAGTTTAGCCACTCTGAAGTGAGCTGCAGTCTTTTAATAATATTTGTTAGTCAAAGGTGCAACCTGACTCCTCCTGACATTTTGAGGGAATTGTGTCCAGAGAAACTATTGGAAACTTTGTCTTTCCTCTGGAGAAATTAAGAATGATTTTCTCTTCAGTATCTTTCCCCAGAAATTAGAGGAAAAATTTGTATAGACTATTTGTACCAAGATTTATCTGGAGATGAATTGGTATCTTAACAATGTTATCCCAAAGCTGAAGCAGAATATGGTACAATTTATCTTGGATTTTAGAGCACAGATGAAGGATGACCTGTTCACATCCTCCCTTTTTCCTATGTATAAATAGTATATTAAAAAGAAAAGAATCCCACCACATATTACTATATCTTCAGGATATTATCATCTGTGTACCACTATTCTTTGTGTTTGACGAAGACATTGGGTGATTATTGCTATTCAAAAAAAAAGAAATCCAATCCATCTGTTTCAACCAGCGAAAAGTGGTTCCATTTGGGATTTCCACTAAAGAAATCTGAAAAGAGGGATAAAGAAAGCAGTAGGCTTTAATGCACTGATGGCACCATCTTTGTTTGAAAGCAGATGTTTTTATGAAAACTGGAGATCAATAATTCCAAGCAACCGAAGTGACCCGTTGGGCAGAAGGGCAGGAGCAAAGGAGAATCTCTCTTGGGCCGAAGATTAAAACAGATGTTCTTTTCTCCCTTTGGAAATCCAAGTTGCTTTGTGATGAAAGCAGGGCCATAAAATATTGTTCCCTGTTGTGCCACTTGGTTCCGGAAGTTTCTCCTTAGCAAGTGGGTCACCTTTGCTCGAGGATCAACATATGTCTCTAGACCCTAGTGTATGCATGGAACAGTCCCAGTGTACCAACTACAATGAACACTCATTTTTCAGGAACTTGATGCAACAGACTTTGACTGCTGTGGACTCCATCATTTGCATAATAAAGTAATTACACCAGTTAGATCATTTGCGTCCATTCATGTAATCTGTATGATGATATTACCAGAAGTGTCATTTGCCTAATGCAGGAGGACACAAATGTCCTAAATGGATTGCGCCTGCCACCAATTTGTTTGTTAAACTGAGGTTCTATGGAACCGTAGGACTCTCACAGAGGCTTCAGTGAACCTTTGCAAGCTAGGGCTGGCTTCAAGTGTGCTTTCAAATTTCTCTCCCGCATTACTGAGCGGAGCAAATTGAGTGGATAATATTTCCTAATTTCTTCAAGAGAAATTGGTTCTCCCACATTCTTTCCAGACAGGACTCCTTCTTTGCAGTGACCAAAGTGTCACAGTTGAAAAACTTCAACAGGAGGAGGTTGCCACCTCTGCATTTCATGGGCTCAGGTTATTTTGCTGTTGAGCACAAAGCTAAAAAGTTCTCCTTATTCTCTGCTCATTGCTGGTATATGAAAAAGCGACTGAATCTTACTTCAACCCTGGTGATGTTGGATCATCATTGTATGACTCCTGGGAGTTGTACATATGCTTGAAGAAACCACCAATCTTCTCCAATGCCTGGTTAAAGTAGCAATCTCCTTCTGTCTAATGCAGCTGACAGCAAATTCTCTTTTTTAAAAAATCCAAAGGCAGTGGATATGGGAACACGGCAGTGATGCAGTGATACTGCTAGAATATTGCTGTCATTTTAACCTGGGGGGAGGGTCTTTGTAATTATTTCTTCTTTAAGTAAAATAGGCGTACTCATATCTACTGGGGACTAATCATGCTTGTTTTGCTTATTTCTGCAAAATCATGCCAAAATGAGACCACCAAATCTTGGCATTTTTACAGCAAACGTTAGCAGAATGATTACATCAACTTAGGAGCTGCAGATAAAGGAGGAACCATATATTTTGCTTCTTACATTTTTAATGTATTTATTGACGGTTTTTAGCTTTGTTGTACACCATCCAGAATCGCCTGCAGTGAGATGGGCGGCTATATAAATTGGTTTAATAAATAAATACAGCCACGCATTGGATTCCTGTTGTAAAGGAAAGGATTGACTCTGATTCTCCCTCTTGGTATTACTTTGTTTTTGAAACAAAGCCTCCTCTTTCTGTTTGATCACATCCCTATCTGGTTAGATTGACTTACAGGCTGGGTTTGTTCCTGCTATATTTGGTTCATTATAACTTAGTTTGGGTTTTTTTGTAACTCAGTATATTGGGTGAGTCTAACTCATTTGGTTAGTGTATAGTTTAATATATTGTGCAAACCCACAAAAGGGATTAATTAGGTAAAGCATGTGTTATCTGAACATGGCCTATGTGCTGCATCTGACCAAATCACTGGGATGAACAGATATCTCATCCATATCCTTCCGTGTGGGATACTCCTGTTGTATAGGGACTGACACTTTCCAAATTCCTAGCTAGGAATGGTATCCCAATACATCTTGAGGGTTCACACGTCATGCTAAGGCATGGTTTATTTTACCATGTTTTGTTGGATAAATTACATTAACTGGTATCCAAGTTGATGTTGCCCAGATATTTTGGACTATGGCTTTGCTGACTGGAGATGATGGGGGTCATAGACCAATGCATCTGAAGGGCACCACAAAACCCCTAATAAATGCCAGATCTACTCACTTCTACTCCAGTTTTTTGTCAATAGTTCAAGACAGCCTACATCCCTTGAACCATCTACATCTCCATTAATAACTGAGCTAAATACTTGGAGGAATAAACCAAGCGCTCATCTCAGGCTGAAGCAAATGGTCTGAGTTGACTTGAAGTGGTTGGGAAAATGTCTGCTATTCTTACAGATTGTCCCACTATCGCAAAGAACATGGACACCACTTGTATGGCTCTGACTGGGGCAATTCCAGCTCTGTACTTTGTTCAACATCAACAGAAAGGGCTACAATTCTTATTTTTGTTACTTTTAATCAGGCTTAAATACAAAGGAGTTCACGATATTATGGAAGTGTTCTCTGATTCTATCTAAAATAAGAAACAGTTATGTGGTTCTGTTGCAAGTTTATTATGACATAAGTCAGCCCTCCTTAATCTGGAATTGCTCTCCAAATGTGTTGGATGACAATTTCTCTTTGCCCTAGCCAAATGGCAAACAGATCTGAGGATTGGGGAAAACTGGTATAAATGGAACAAAATTCACGTGATCCTAATTATTCTTGGGTATGGTTGTGTTTTTACAACAATCTAGCAACTGGCTATTTCTGATTCTTTAATCTAGTGCTTGAATTTATCAATCCAATCAGAAAGCCATTGGTTTATTTTACATTCTTAAAGCAGTATGTAAACCTAAAGTTACCATCTGAAGTTTGCAGTTCTCTGAATTTTGCAAAACAGTCCACCAACAATAATACTAAACATAATTACATGCTGTGAAGCAAACTGTCTACAAAAAATTATTGCATACAAACATGTATCTGTTTGGAAAAATGTGCATCAAATGGACACAAACTGTAGTGTGAGATCTAAAGTAATTTGTTCAAGGAATGGAATTTGGCAGATTCATAACTATGAGAAAGTGAGAAAAAGACAGACTTGACAGAGTCACAAAAGCAAAAAACCGAAAAGCCTGGATGAACAAATTAGCAAAAAAACTAAGAGAAATCAAAACTTTCACATGTGACCATCGCTACATCACATACAAAAAACTATTGGACTGATGATAAATGAATAACAGAGTGATCCCATGAGTGCTCCCTCCAGAGTAAACCCCATTGTCTCTAGTGGGATTCATTTCCAGGAAATTCTGCACAGAATTGCAGCCTGGGTGAAATATTATATGTGGAACCTGGATTAGATTTGGCTGTTCAGCTCCTTGGTTTTAGCTTTGAAGGCAACACTCAGATCTAGAAACCAAATTTCCCTTGCATTCGTAGTAAATTCTGCCACATGGACTGAACTGTTATTTAATAAATGAACAGTAGCTGAAAGAACAAACTGGTAATGCTCAGCAAGGGACTGGGAAAAGGGGGCAGTGCCTGGGAAATTCCACACTACTGCATTTAATAAATACTTTAAATTAGATTTGTATACTTCCTCAGACTAAGTGCCGAGTTTCCATGTGTGCTTTCATTCGGAACTGCCACGCCAACAAGAGACAAGTGCTCTGCTTTGTCTGATGACTTGATTCAGTTATGAGTAAGGCTGCCAGATGCCCTGCTTAAAGACACACCCTCTATTTAAGGGTATGTGCCCTATTTCAGCATATGCAGGACAATATATGTATACAATATATTCTATTACCTAAGAAAAAAAATGGATTTCCTTCCTTCCTCCCTTCCTCCTCCCTCCCTCCTCCCCCTCCTCCCTCATCTCCTTCCTTCCTTCCTTCCTTCCTTCCTCCTTCCCTCCCTCTCTATCTCCCTTCCTTCTTTCCTCTCCCTTCTTCCTCCCCTTCCTTCCTCCTTGCCTCCCTCTCTACCTCCCTTCCTTCTTTCCTCTCCCTTCTTCCTCCCCTTCCTTCCTCCTCCCCTTCCCCTCCTTCCTCCTTTCCTTCATTTGTTCCTTCCTTCCTCCTTCCCTCCCTCTCTCCCCCCTTCCTTCTTTCCTCTCCCTTCTTCCTCCCCTTCCTTCCTCCTCCCTTTTCTCCCTCTTCCCCTTCTGTCTAGTCTAGATTGCTGAGAAAAACTGCCAGGTACCCAGTGCCTAGGACTACTTGGATAGCAAATAAATTAAAAGGCAACAAGCATTGCAGAATTATGCTTTAGAAATAATTCTAAAATATAATTGCTTTATTAAAAATATTTGCTTAAAAGTTTTCTGTCCCATTATTCCCCCACCAAAGAGGAGTAAAAAAAAAGTTGACCAAATGGGATGAAAATAATAAAAACTCATGTACAAATTAAAAGCAGCAACACACATACACAATGTCACATACATCGCAAAGTCTGGCTTCAGTGAGTAAGATTAAGTAGTAGAGTCAAATCCCAGCCTGTAAAGAAGCATCTTCGCTTGCCAGTTGATCATGGCCCACACTCAAGGGCAACAGCTTCTGCAGGGGGTGGTCAACAAAGTCAAGATAGCAGCCACAACCACACAACCACAGCCCTGCCATCTT
Source organism: Python bivittatus (assembly GCF_059951505.1). NCBI lineage: Eukaryota > Metazoa > Chordata > Lepidosauria > Squamata > Pythonidae > Python > Python bivittatus. The sequence continues at coordinate 1,524,152 of NW_028277057.1, read as the reverse complement.
GACTTGTTAGAGACACGCCCCCACTGACACACAGACAAGGGGAAAAGAATTCCAGATGTTGCCTTGGAGAAGATTTGCATTTGAATGTGCAGGCACCTCATGCATGAGAAGGTATCAAAGTAGGTAAAAGGGTAAAATAGCTTATCTTACAGGAAAGATGAGCTCATGGTGGAGGAGATGAGTGTTTGGAGACTCAAGTTCCAACTAACATAACAATATGAGTTGCACAATTTTCTTGGTAAAGGACATTTTCTATCTACCTACGAACAAATTATCTCAGAGTTCTCACAAGGCACAAATGACCAAGCTCAAATTATGCTACTTTGGACACATTAAGCAAAGACCCAGCTCTCTGGAGGAGGCTCTAATGCTCAGAAAGGTGGAAGGAAAGAGAAGAAGAGGACCATCAACAGCAAGGTGGATGTTTCAGTTTCAGTGTGATGAGTGCACTGTTGGAAGAGCTGAAGGACCAGGATAGGGACAGATTGACATGGAAAAGGTCTATCCCTGTAGTCTCCAATTAATGGTCTGTCTATCTATCTATCTATCTATCTATCTATCTATCTATCTATCTATCTATCTATCTATCTATCTATAACACATTATGCAAAGACCTAGCTCTCTGGAGAAGGTTCTAATGCTGGGAAAGGTGGAAGGAAAGAGAAGAAGAGGACAACGAGCAGCAAGGTGGAGGGAATCAGTAACAGCAGCCATGGGGGCACCATTGGAAGACCTGAAGGACCAGGCTAGGGATAGATTGTCATGAAAAAGGTCTATCCATGTAGTTTCCAATTGATGGTACATTATCTATCTATCTATCTATCTATCTATCTATCTATCTATCTATCTATCTATCTTGGACACATTATGCAAACCCCCAGCTCTCTGGAGAAGGCTTTAATGCTGGGAAAGATGAAAGGAAAGAGAAGAACAGGATGACCAGCAGCAAGGTGGAGTGACTGAATTACATGGGAGATAGGAGCAATTATGAAGTGAATGAACTCAATTACATGGCAATGGGGGTACTGCTGGAAGACCTGAAGGACCACCTTGGTGACAGATACTCCTGGAAGAAATCTCTTTATGTGGTCTTAGTAATGACTTGATGGCACATAATCAATCAGTCAATAACCTATCTACCTATTTTATCTGGAAGTTAGAACAGAGGTAGTGACTGAGGATATGCTTCCTTTTCAATTTTTTTAGTGGCTTATGAATGCCACAGGAGGGTTGGCCAATGATGTAATCCCTGGAAAGGGTGGAGTCAAATTCTTTGGCTTGAGGGAGTGTCAAGGGTTTTTAAGGGGTGAAATGGGTGCCTTAAGTCCTCCAATGGAATAATTGGTCCATTTGGGAAGAGATTAGCAGACAGACATTTTGACCCGTAATCTGGACAAAAGCCTTTAGGCCCTGTCCATTCAAACGGGGGCTCCAGGGCCAGATAGAACTGTTCTGACATACATTTAGGGTGTCTGTAAAGCAGTGTTTCTCAACTTTCAGAAGTGTGGACTTCAACTCACAGAATTCCCTGGCTTTTTTTTAAAGTATTTCTTTTATTATTATTTATTGATTTACTTATTTTTAACTATGTAGTATTATCATTCCAGATTTGTATTGTTTTTTTTTCAATTTCATTAAAATAAACCATAAAATTTAAATACATTATCCAAAACATTCTTATGAAGAGCAGTATAAAAATGACACTATGCATTAAGAGAGACTATCCCATTCTTCCATGTATTTCTTCTAGCTTTCCACATTCAGCATCAATATATACATGGCTAAGCTTAGATGAATGGTAGGTATTTCTTAACTATTTTCTAGATTAACAAGTTATCTATAGCTGTACACATTTGAATATGAGCAAAGTTTGTGAAGCAAGGTACCAATTTTCTTTCTTTTTATATCATACACCTTTATACCAAAATCCTTTAGAAGTATTTGTGTTGATATAAGAGAGACTGACGTATACCCAATTACAGATGGTGCTTTCCTTCTGCAGTTTTTATTAGTATGTGTTTTATTTATTTATTATATTCTGCCTTACTAACTTTAGCTGAACGATTAGTCATACTATTTTATGTTAACCTGATTTGAACTTTCTAAAAAATTAAATAACAGTTAATTGCAGGTAAATAATAATCAATCATTGTTAATAATCAATTGTAGGTCAACTACAGAAAATAGATTTGATATACGATATCTGACCATTTGGAGCTCGCTCGCTCGCTCGCTCGCTCGCTCACTCTCTCTCATTTATTTATTTATTTATTTATTTATTTATTTATTTATTTATTTATTGTTATATATGTATATATATCTCCAAAAGCACATTACAAGTCTGTAAGATACATTCTTCTTATTACCCCAAATCACAGGCAAAGTGCTGAGCAAAGGTTGAGAGATCTGATTCTACTGGGGTTTTTTTCCTGAAAGTTTTTGAAAAAATCTTCCTTTACCGTTTCTTTATTTTGCCAGACTTCTGCAGAAGTCAGGCCTGTCATCTGGTTTTCGGCTCATTTTTTTCCCCCCTTTCTTTCCTTCTCCTTTCCTTTTTCCCCTTGATGTCCCATTTTTGTTATGGTCCATAATGATTGAGAACAGATCCAGCTCTTGGCTAGTGATAAAACACAAAGCTTCCATGCCCGCATTGCACAGGCAACTTCACTTCTGTTCATGATCCAACTTTAAGGGTCGTTCTGCACAAACATCCCTTCCAATGTTGCATATTAGGAGTTTGCATCAAAAAGGGACATTCATTTTCTGTAGAGGGAAGAGGGAATGGCCTTGAAGGACAGGAGGAAGAGTCACTATCAAGGCAATGGTCAGATAAGAGGGGCTTGAGCCCAGGCCAAGAAAGTAACTTGAGAAAACATTTCAGATGAGCCCCTCCCTAGTTTGCATAAAGATAAAGGGAGGGAGGGGCGAAGTACATTCGGATTGGCAAAATTACTATAGCTTTACAATAAAGGTAGCGATATACATGGCATTGGTTTCCTAGTCCAGTCGATCTTGAAAGGCTGCCATTTTCAGAGAAAGTGAGAGAAGGGAGATGTATGGTATATTTGAAGTACAATGTAAAATCCGTAGACGCATAAAGCTGTATGCACATTCACATATATACACAGGCCTCTTTGTCCAGTTTGGATCCTTGTCCATTAAACTCCAAAACATACCAGTTAGCATTAGTGACCCTCATTAGGGTTATGTTCCATAAGAACTCAGTCCTGGTAATTTAATCTACTTCCAGAGATTCATAAATCTTGGTATCACGATGATAACTGAGAGGATATCTTGGCCACGGTGACAATGACCAGATTCAGACAATACACTCATCCATAAACATGGCTTATTGGGACAAGAGCAAAGCCTTACCAGATGTTGGCTTAGTGTCTTGTGTGTCCCCAGCCACCATCTTCAGAAAAACTACTGTTGTCATAGTCAACTACTTCTAGACATCATTGAGTTAATCAGCCACATGAAAGAACCAACCTGGTGAACTAGTCCCCTCCAGTCAGCCATACTGGCGCCATAATCCCAAACTTCTTGAAAGCCATAGGATAGGGAAAAGTGCTATAGACACCATCTTGGAAAAGGATGACTTGATAGCAGTTTGGGACAGATGTCCCTCTGAAAGAGTCACTGGGGGGGCATGTTTCATTTACAGCTGTGCTCAAGGATGATGGGGGATATCAAAAAAATCAAGTTGGTGGCAGCACCTTGTGATCAAAGGGCTCTGATCACATATCCACCATCTTCATTCCTTTGAGCATCCCTGTGGATGCCCCTGGCTGTGCCACCATGTGAGTGGGTATCCTTAACACTAATGTTATCTTGAAATATGGCTGCCTGCAGATGACAGAATGAAAGGGACCTTGGAGAACATCTAGCCCAGTGTTTTTCAACCTTGGCCACTTTAGGATGACTGGACTTCAACTCCCAGAATTCCCCAGTCAGTATGGCTGGCTGGGGAATTCTGGGAGTTGAAGTCCACACATCTTAAAGGGGCCAAGGTTGAAAAATTCTGCTTTAAAGCATGCCTAATGCCCTTCAACCTTCAGTGGTGTGGATTGTCAGTGGAACTCAGCCACAAACCCTGGCACCGTTTGCTGAGCCCTGTAGCCCAGATTGGAAGTAAATGTTACAATACTTCAGTCTTGCTTCAGTCAATGCTTCTAATTCAGGCAACAGTGAGGAAGAGAACTGTTAACGTATCACTTGCAGGGTGACGTCTGTTTACTGGAAACAGGCATTTAACACCGGGGACCAGGGAGAGAGCCGTCATGCCACTTCCTCACTACTTTTTTTTTCTTTCCTAACTGCTCAGAAGTCAAATGCTTGTGTCATTGTTCAGCTTTGCCACCGGAGAACAGACCTGCAAAGGCGTTTGTGCAAAGGCAAGTCTTGTGAATGACTTGCAAAGATGCAAAACCTAGAGAAGATTAGCCAAGGGAGGGGAGGAGGAGGGAGCGCGACGGCTTCTCTGCATTTACACCCAAAAAAAGCTGACTGATCTGCAAAAATCAACTGTGAAAGATACCGCAAAAACAGATTATCACCACCACATTGGGGAATTAAGACTGGACCTGGATTTCCCCCAAAGTGGCACATGGGGTTTAATTGAGGCCTGGACTCCTCAGGATTAAGAACAAATCCTAGAGCTGAGTGCCAGGAATATGGTGAGTTATATTCAAAGATGTGTGCCTTTGAACTTGAACAGTACTTATTACTTGCACCCTTGAAAAATTATGGCCTACTGAACCACACATATCCAACGAGGATTATGTGGCACAGTGAACTGCAACCCTGGAACCCAAAGTATTTCAGATCTCATCACATGTTTCTGATGCATGAAAGCAGAAGTCCTCTTTTTCATAGCTTCTCAGAGATAAGAGTCTGCTTTCTCTTCCTACAAGCTGTTTGCTATTGTTCACCTTGGGAAGAAAAGGCTTAAGAAACAGAAGCTGATGGTAACCCAATCATAGTCCCCAAACGTTTAGCAGTGTTTCTCGACCTTGGCAACTTTAAGATGAGTGGACTTCAACTCCCAGAATTCTGGGAGTTGAAGTCCACCCATCGTAAAGCTACCAAGGCTGAGAAACCCTGCTCTAGGGAACAGCCAGGGTGGCTGGGGAATTCTGGGAGTTGAAGTCCACCCATCGTAAAGCTACCAAGGCTGAGAAACCCTGCTCTAGGGAACAGCCAGGGTGGCTGGGGAATTCTGGGAGTTGAAGTCCACTCATCTTAAAGTTGCCAAGGTCGGGAAACACTGCTAAATGTTTGGGGACTATGATTGGGGTACCATCAGCTCCTGTTTCTTAAGTCTTTTCTTCCCAAGGTGAACAATTAAAGTTGCCAAGGTTGAGAAACACTGGTTTAGTACAATGCAACAGGGAAGGCTGCAGGCTACTTCAAAAGGGCTTCTTCTGTAAGAGTTTGCAGCCTTCTCAGCTGCATTTTCTTGCTTTTTTCTCAATCCCTCAAGAAAAAAATAGCATGCAACTCATTTCACTTTGATCTACAGCCTCCCAGATATTTAGATATATTAACTACTCCAGAAAATCCCCAACCATTTAAAGCTACTGGGCATATTGTGGAATTTGAAAGCATGTGGCAGTCACTCCCAAAAATGGCTGCTACACAAAGGTACTTGGTTGCTCTGTTGGGGGTGGCCAGTCACAAAATATCAATTTACTAGAAGGAAATTGAAAACCTTCCTCCCTTCCCTTCCCTTCCCCTTCCCTCCCCTTCCCTCTCATCTACTTCTACAGGATACTCATTTTCATTTTTTATCCTGGCAGATGGAGATACTTTCAAACTGAGCAACAACCTGCAGCCTCTCTCCCCATTTTTATTTCTAGGAATGCCCAGGGCCCCCAGATCTATCTATGCTGGAAAAATCCAGTCAGCACTAGATGGGGGCAAAAAGATACAGAAAACTCAGATCTGGTAGTCCTCTGAACGTCAATGGGACCTTCACCTTTATTCTTAGAAATAAAGATTATGCTGGAATCTGACACTTGTTCCCCACAGCTTCCTGACTTTTAAAATGTATTTTAATTAAACAATTTTTTTTTAAAGGGAATCTGCATGAAAAACAAATTGCAGTGAAACCACTAGGAAAAAGTCTATCAATATCTCTGCTTGTTTGGTCAGGAAACACACATCTACACTTGCTTTCATTGATCAGACTGTGTAATATTGATATCTTAGTTAGAACTTCACATATTGCTCTGTTCTCAGAAATGGTGTGTTTGGGACAAAGGACTCTGTGACCCCAACAATTAAGGGAAAAAGTTTATACATTTCTCTCCATAGGCCTTTGATCCCAATTTGAACGTTTCCAAAAAATTGTAACCTGTGAAACCCACATGAAACAGACGCAACACGTTTTGAAGTTTTAATGGGCAAAGTGATACTGGTAGATTCCTACCCCCCACCCCCAAAAATCTTTGGCTAAAGCATTTTTCATTTGAGATCTATTGGAAACCATTGTTTTGTAGAGGTTGGCATTGAGATTCATCATGATGGCTTGTTCTACAGGTCAGGGCAGGACGGGGTAAGCAAGACTTTCCCTATGCCCACTGATGAATGAGGGCTGCCCAAGGCACTGGAGCAGAAAAGATTTTCCAGGATAGTTGGTCAGCCGGCTGAAACACTAGTCATCTATCTTTGGGCCAAAGAGGAAGACTTCATAGACTGGGAGTCACCGGCTCATCTCCAGATGTTGTTCTGAGAAAAAGCCATGTTTTTCCTACTGAAAAAACCTCCAAATTTCACACTTCTCCATCCAATGTGATCACCAGATTTCATCACTTCACAGCAAAAGGGTAGGTGGGGAAGTAAGCAAAGAATAGAAGGGGTGGGGGTGAGGGAGGAACAATGTGACAAGTGAATTAGTGAGCAAATGCATGGTCCCCATCTTTCAGTAGCAGCTATTTCAAGCGTTGACCGTGGGAAACTTCTGCAGACATGCGGTTTCTCAAACTGAGTGGGTGAGTCATACTCTGAGTTGGGGAGACGAGGGGAGGGGAGATTGAGAGAGAACAAGAAGAGCCGTCCGAGTGCTCACCTTGAAGGACACAGCAGGCACAAGGGCCTCTCAGAAACAGTTGAGAGGTTAGAGGTAACCCTGGTTAGAGAGGACAGTCAGAAAGAAGCTTTGAGAGAAATTGACCCATTACGTGGGCAAGCTTCACTTGACAAGAACTCCATGGCACTACTTACTACCTCATTCCAGGATATCTTGCACCCATCCAGACTGCATTCTTTTTATCATTAACTCATCCCAGCCCATGCCCACTCCCACTCAGAAGGAAGCAGTGTTGGAGAAAACAAACCCAGTGGCTTTAGTTATTCTGCACTGCATTGGACTGGTGGGCTACCCAGTATCTCAGGCAAGGGTTTTTCCTAACACCAAAACTCCTAAAAGATTAAACTTTCATGGTGAAAAAAAAAATGGATGGCAGTCTGGGGGCAGTTTACATAAGGTTTTGTTGAGGACAACTGGGTTCACTGAACAAACTAAAGCGCAAATCTAGGTGAACAAAAACACAATTGCTCTGTTCACATACCACACTCTGGCCAAACTAGTCAACCAGATTATGACTTAATAATATGGGTCATGAAGCATGCTAAGGCGAGGGCTGGGTTCCTACCACACATGGAACCACAAACTACTGTCCTTCATTCTAGCATGTTGCATGAATTCAGCCATTTTGCTGGGGGCTGAAGAATAAATGAAGGAAGAAAATGGAGCATCAGTTCAGAGCTGACTAAGAGGAAACGTTATGAAGTTCTTTAAAAAGATGGATATGAGACAAATAATACAGATTTTATAGCACTGAAGATGTTACCTAGCTAGGTAATGAGATGTTTGCAAGAAAACAATCAAGCTCAGAGAACCCCAAGGACTCCACAGATTTTATAAGAAATTTCTTATCCCTGTAAAACCCCAGATTAATGCAGACAAATTTCTAAATGAAGACTTGGTCAACTGTCTTGACTTTTCTAAGAATAGTAATGCTGACTTCCAGGAAACTGAAGATCATCATCCAAACCTTCCTCAATATTCTTTCTTCAGTTTGTGTTAAAGAGATTCTGCACAATTTGTACTCTTGTTGACTTTAACAAAAAAGATTATTACCAGCACAAAGTACATGTCATTTTGTAATTAAAAACAAACTAATGTCTTAACAATCTATCTCAAGGGGCCTTCATTTTTCTTTTCCAATAAGGCACTGAAGTCCACACATCTGGACTTTCCAGTATTCAGCAGGTGTTCAGCTACTGAACTGAAAGCCTTCCTCTATTAAACATAATAGTTTCTGCCTACTCTATCCACCTGTTTCAAAACTTAACAGAACCTAAGGATGCTCAGCAAAAATTCATGCAGGGATGCTCAGAAGCCTGGGATCCTTCCAACACAATCAAGATGGTCTGCAAAACATTGCTAATGTCAATATTGCGCCCCCCCAGACATTCGAAAGAGAGTGAGTGAGTCTGGGACTTCGGCAGCAGTTTGTGGGGAGGGGAATGCTACCCGGAATGGCATTTGCCATCTCTAGAAAAATCTATGCTGAAAGCAGACGGGCTGCATTTGTTCTAAAAATGTGACCCAAGACCCAAGAGCTTCTTACCCTGGGCAACCTCCATAATCCAATATCATGCCACCAACATTTCGTAGGAAAATAGCCATTTTTTTACAAATAATAAAGATAGAAATGGAAAGGTGAGACCGCCAGCAGGTAAATGCTTCTATTTCCAACTTTAAATCCCTCCCAATCCACTCCAAAATCAAGTTGGTGAAATTTGGCAATTTGGATCATTTTGTTCATAGTGGTGAAGATTCACAAGGCCATGGTTGCTCAGCTCTAAACTTCATCCCTGGCATTCGATAATCGGTTGACAGCATATTACATCCAGTCACTGATGTCTCCGCTGAAATGGATCTGAGATGACCAGGCTAGAGGAACTCTCTCCAGCTGAGGTCCTGCAAAGCTGATGCTTGCCAGGACAAAGGGCATAATGCTAGGGTGCCTAATGAATTCAATATATTAAGGCAACACACTAGAGTTATTTGCACCCATCATTTCAGCTACATTTGCTAAAATTAGGGCAAGATCGGCAGGAAGACTTAGAGTTCTCTATATCTCTTTGATGTCTTCTAGTGAGCTTCTGGACTTTTGCAGACCAGTTCTGGCAGCTCTAGTGAAGTTAACTTGCAGATGGAAGACTAGTCGAAAGGTAGGTTTCCACTGCATCAGTTTCATTAAATGAGAAACTGTCAAGCAAAAACCAGCCTCCAGTATTAAGTGAGTTCCGATGGCCTGAATGGGACCTATTTCATACCCTTTAGAGCAGTGTTTCTCCAACTTGGCAACTCTAAGAGGTGTGGACTTCAACTCCCAGAATTCCGCAGCCAACCATGCTGGCTGGGGAATTCTGGGAGTTGAAGTCCACACCTCTTAAAGTTGCTAAGTTGGAGAAACACTGCTTCAGAGTTTCATTCATCAAAAATGAAAATGGGGTACGGCTGTAACTCAGAGCTTTGTCTGCAAAGGTCTTTGTTTGCTCAAAGGAAACTTGCAATAGTAGAGAGCGCGTCTATAGGGCTAGAAGGAAAAAGGCATATTTGCCAAGGGGTCTTCTGGTGAACAGGTGTTTTGTGAGCAGCAGAGGCATCCGTGAAGGGGAGTCACCTTGATATTCACAACTGTAGGTAGCAAACATAAGCAAACCAATACAAAATGAACACCTTTTATCATGCAAAAAAGTCACAAAAACAAGAAAAGCCTACGTGACCCCGGATACTCTGTAAGCACACAATCCAAGGGCCATCCCTTTTTTTACAGCTGAGGCTTCACCAGCCCAATTGCAGATGCCATCTTGACTTCTTTGCCCGCTTCTCTCTGTGGATTTGGAAGGCCTCCAAGAGGCAGTCCTAGGTTCACAACCTGTTGCCTTGGGAAATTCTACCATCTCATCCCCAGAAAAAATGAATCGTATTATTTACTCTGCAACCACAGACATGACAAAAGTAGTTTCCGGTATTTTTCTTAACAAATCATTTAAAAAAAAAAAAAAACATAGCAAAGAGAAAAGCCGCCACCAGACAGAGAAGGCGGCTCGCTCAGCCGCTGCACGCAAGGCCAGTTTCTCAAAGGCCACCACATCTCCTTTTTTTTTTTTCTGCCTCAGAAAGGAGAAGTTTACGTGAGCGTGGAAGTCATCAGGGTTGGGATGGTCCTCGGGTGGTTTCTGTGCACCTGCTCCTTCCGCGTAATGTCGCAGCAGCCAGCCTGGGAGACAGGATGCTGAGGGGGAGGCCGAGACAGGGCTGGGGGGGCAGGCTCTGAGGCCACCCGGATCCTCCCCATAGAAGGGGCCGGTGGCTTCCTTTTGCTCACATGAGAATGCTGCGGTCGTGAGTTTCTGCAGGGGGGGACCACAGAGGGAAGTGACATGAGCATTAAGACAGCATCGTGCAAATGCCACAAATTAGGTCCTTGCGCCATTTTGTGAAGCCAGCTTATGGAATACACTCCCCGCAGAGGTTCAATGGGCCCCTGTTCTTGCATTCAAGAAGACCCTCACAAGGATTTTAACTCAGTAGGCTTTGGGTCCAGAGCAGTGTTTCTCAACCTTGGCCACTTAAAGATGCGCGGGCTTCCACTCCCAAAATTCCCCAGACAGCATGCGTTGGGTCTAGACCAGTGTTTCTCAACATGCTGGCTGGGGAATTCTGGGAGTGGAAGTCCACACATCTTAAAGCAGCCAAGGTTGAGAAACACTGGTCTAGAGTATCATGTGGCACATATGTCTTTATTGGTATTTGTGACTTTTTAAAAAAATTATTATAATTTTGAACTCTTGGTTTTCAGGGATTTGTTTTGTGTAGGTTTGCTTGTGTTTATCCCCTACTGTTGTAAATATTGCATCTTCAAAAACAAAAGGACAGAAGTATGCAACTCTCAGCATTTGCACATGGTGTTCTCTTGATATGGGGCATCCATGGCGGGTTCAGAAATGTCAAAAGGGCTGTTGCAGCCATGTGACCCAAGTCCCAACTCTTCTGCAGGAGACACTGGCTCAACGGCACAATCACAGGTGCCATCTTGTCTTTTCTGATCTGTCCCTCCATGTGAATAGTCAGTGGTATGGCCCTCGGACTAAAGAAATAGCCCTCATATGCCACTTGTGGGGATTCAGGGGCGTCTGCAGGATATGGTCAAAAAAGTCAAGATGGCAGTTGTGAGATGCACATAAAAAATAGGCAGAGCTTCAGTTGCACCATTGGGGCTGTCATCTTGACTTTTTTGACCATATCCTGCAGACACCCCTGTGGTGATTTAAGTTTGAGATCTCTGATCTGGAAGAGAAGGATTTCTTTCTTCCTTCATTCCTTCTTTCTCCTTCATCCCTCAGCACCATTTTCAACATTTTTTGGGCATTCCTAACACTCCAGAGCAGGATTTCATGGGTCAACTAAGACTGCAATTCTAATTCATGTTACTTAATTCAGATTTATCCCAAGCACTTCCATGCACTTCACCCACTCAGAAGATAGCCGTTACCCTTCACAGTGGTCCACTAGAAAGCACTTGACCTGGAGCCTTCCCTGGCCTGGAACCGGCCCAAGAAGCAAGGCACGCGGTCTTTACACTCTACTGTGTACATCAGGGATAGCCATCCCATAAACTATAGCAAATGTGCCACCCCCAAGCAGCCATTTTAGGGTCTCACCACACCCAGAGTATTTGGGGCTCAGAATTGTTTTTCATTGTGGCAAGAGCCAGGAGATTAAGGGGCAAAATAAGCATCTTAAGATCTTCCTCAAATCCCCTTTGGAGACCAGTTTTTTAAAGTATGGCTCCCTGGCCACAAAATATGGTCCAGTCCATAATGAGCAGTTCATTGCATGCACGTCACATCGATCTTTGTTCATTTCAGGGCAACAAGCCGCAGCTCAACCTGCTCCACCCTCTGGAACCCACAAAGCTTTTCTCTGTGGACAAACCCATCATATTTATGCAGCGTACCAGGCACCCTTTCCAACCAGTGATATACAAGCTTCAAAGCACCAGGCTCCATCCAGACCCTCTCAGTTGAGGCTTGGGGTTTGTAAAAATTCACCTCAAGACCACAGGCTCAGGGGTTGTGATACAAATGACCTAGATTTGCAGAGGGAAGAAAACCCCAGAATTTAAATCAGTATAAATTTGAGGAGCGCCACTGCATTAATCTGTTGCAGCAAAAACAACAAAGAGACTTGTGGTACCTTAAGGCAAACAATGCTATCGTTTTGTGGGAAGGATGTCATCTTTAGCCAAAAAGCTTTTGAGAATGGCTTGCATAAATCAATAACAAGGCAATGCCTGCCTTCAGGTTTCCAATCTGAAAGATACAATGCAGGAGAAAACAAGCTTAGATACTTGTTCCAAGTTCTAAATTTCTTCTAAAGGGTAGCTGGAAGTGCATCAAATAAGAAGAGAAGCCAAAATCTCTTTAGGATGATTGGTCTTTGCACCACTCATCCCTCCTAAATGTAGTTTTAAAATGTAGTTTAAAGTTGATCAGGACTGCTTTTATTATATTTAGAGCTAGTCAGGCATTTGGACACTGAATGGAGGAATTTGTATACATTGGTGAGTCTAAATTAGCGTTTCATCTGTTACTCTTTCTGGTCAACAACAAAGCCCCAAAACTGCCAGCCCATCAGCGCTCGCTTGCTGGCCAGTCACTGAGTGTCTCATCCAGCCTCTCGGTTCATGCCCTCAAACACATTCCTCCCGGTTCTGCACAAAAGGAGAGCAAAATGCCATTTTCCTGTGTTTGCCAAAATCCTAGTGCCAACTTACTGGTACGCCTTCATCGCAATCCTTTATCTATGCAAACCAGCACAAAGCTGCAGTAGATCCCTAGAAATTAAGAGAACCACATTTGGTCTTTCTGTGATGGTTCAAAGACTGCACTTTGAAACTAAACCAGCCTAGGAATGAAACTGAGTTTAATTTCATGTAATTAAACTAAAGTGAACTTCAGTATAGATAAATGCAATCAAGCCCCTTGTATTTCATAGTTTTCCCTTTCTGTCACATTACCAATCAGTGTTGGATGGTAACTTCTGGAAAAGCTTTGTGGCTTTCTGGCCTCAGTAGACAGGCTCTAGAGATGTCCACTTACCCATCTAGATGAAAGCTGGAAGCTGTAACTCATAACTCATAATTCTATGCCCCAAACAACCTTCTAGTTCTATAGCTTTCACTCACAAAGCTGGCATCACAGATATGTTAAAAATGGTTGTCGCTCCATATTTCTTTTTCTTTTAGTTACTCAAGCTGTTCTTTCCTCATCTGCAAAGACATGCAAATCAATGAATCTACAACCCTTCATAAAACCAACGAACAAAGAGTCCCTAAACTGAGTGACAAGCCCTAAAATCTGTGGATCTATGCCACGTGAATAGCCAGTGACTGTGAACTTTGTGGGTGGGAGGACTTTTTGAATGGCCACAGAACGTCCTTTCCTCATTGCAAACGGCAAACTTCACAGCCTCCAGTATCATCAACAAACAGCCTATCTACTGAGGTACAGTCAAGAAAGGTTTGTGGTGGGGGGTGTACACCTGGGGGAGGGAAGGTAGCTCCTGTAGCTGAAGCTAGCCTGTCCTGGATGATTTCTATTTTGATATCATGCTGGCAAAAACCTGCAGGCAAAGGATCATGCTGGAGCAATGGTTTGTGGTCGGAGCAAAGAGATTTTACAGGAAATAATCATTGGCTTGCTGTAGACTAATGCATAACGTGGTTACTGGAAAGCCCAATATAAAAATGGGTGGCTACTACATTTTCAGCAGAAGCTTTGACCTGAAAATCAACAGTGCTCCAATGAGGAAAATTGGTCATGTATTCAAGTGCATTTACACACACACACACACACAAAGCTCAGGCCAAAGTAGTTCTTTTTCTCTAAGGAACTTTCTCTTTAAGCTCCATTCCATCAAAGTAGAAATGTGTGTTTTCAAGTGTCCTTTATTACATTCTTTTCCAGCAGATGATAAGCTAACTTCTCTGGGCTCAAAAACTAAGTAGGATCAGGCATGTGAGATACAACACCGTCTGATCAATTACCTCCACGAATATGGTCTAGACCAAACTGACACACTCTTCAAATGTGTGGACTTCAGCTCCCAGAATTCTTAGCGAAGGCCATGATGGCTGAGGAATTCTGGGAACTGAAACAGATATATCTGGATGGCTGTTATTGTTCTTAAAGTGGGGATATGCAGAATGTTCCTGGACAGATCTTGGACCTATCTGTTGTCCCTTTAATGTTCTTGACAGTGGCCATTGAAATGGTGTAGATACATTCAGTCTTTTACCACAATCTAATTAGGATTGATTGAACCAGTCTGTCTGGTCATGAGCCATTTTCATCTACCATCATTATCAGTCTGAATCAATCCAGGATGAGGGCTCTGCATTGAAGGTTATGGACTGTAATCCATCACACTGGTCCAGTGCAGGCTGATTGGTAAATATTCTTCAACTTCCCTGTCTAGGGGAAGAGGCTGAGAAAGAGTGGCAGGCCCAAGTCTTCCAGTGAGTTTCTGTGGCTGAGAGTTGACTTTAATCAGGATCTCCTCACTCCAGCACCTTCACCACTATGCCACACTAACTCTCATTTTCAATTATGTCCACCCTAAGTCTGCGCTAGCCTTCAATTTAAAAAAGAGAAATGGGAATGAAAACATGGGAATGAAAACATGCATTTAAATGTTATTTCTAAATTCATTTCCTCTTAAAAATATCTTCCCAAGCACGCATTCTCTCAAGACTACTGCAAATCTCTTTTCAGACATTTTTGGAGATGAGAACTCTAAAAATTAATGCATTTGTTTTCAAATTCATGCATTCATACATTTTCAAATGTATCTGAGGAACCAAGAGCTATACTGGCATTTTGGGAAAATGCAAGACTTTGAGAGACAGGGAAGGTCTGATCCACGTATTAATGTGGGGCAGCACAGATCATGTCCGTTTATGTTGGAATTTACAAAGACAGCATTCTTCCAACATTCTGGTTCTTCAAATATTTCCAGAATTTCTCTGAAGAGAGTCATGGAGCAACCATGCCAGACTTTCAATTGAATGTAGAAAACTGCCCTCTAGTGGCCCAGATCTGCAAACCACCCTCAGTTCTTCAGTGCCTGTCCAGAAGGAAGAGAAGGGAGGTTATTAAGAGAACAGCTACAGGGTCAGGGGAAAGGGATGGCCCATTGCAATAATTTAACCATGACAAGTACAGGGATGGCATCATCAGTTTGGTCAGGAGTCCTCTTCCACCACCACCACCACCACCTTCTCCTCCACCACCTCCTCCTCCTTCCCCTGGTTTCATCAGCTCACTCTTCTACAATAAGTAATTTTCCCTCAATGCCTCAAATCACTCTCAATACCACTGTGGTGCACGTGTGGCCAGCGTCAAGTATGAAGAGGTCACAGCCTCTGTGTCTTCCTCTCGTGTGGGGTTTTCATTAGATGGGAATGACCACAGAATTAAACCAGCATTGGCCAGGATCACTGCCCGCTAATTGCTCTAGTGTGTGTTTTATAGTATCACCACAATTTCCCCTCGTCAATACTGAGACTTCTCCACTTAATCCAGCGGCCGTCAGGATTAAATGAAGATGCAAGTCTTGTTAGATAAAACTCTGGGCCTCTGCTGTTGTTGTTTTTTAATTTATTGAATCGTTGTAGCCTCTTCAGCCACTTAACCTCAGAAGCTTGTAAAGCTTTGGAGAGATGTCTTAGCCAAGGATGTGCCAAACCAAAATCTCTAATTACAGGAGAGGCACTTACAAAAATGTATTCAGGAGCTGGGTCATTAACAGGGAAGCCATCAGACGATCATTTGTATCAGGGCTTCTAGTCCTCACCTGGAAATCTTTTGACAGCCACCTTAACCTGGAACCCACCTGCTGAGGTTACTTGTCATTATAAGATAGCAGCCTATAACTGGCCTTGGCTGAGTTCAAGAAACTATGTGGGGACTAATGTGGTTCATACTTGGATGGGAGGCCACCAGAAAATGCTGGAGCTGGAAAGCTGAAACAATACTGTAGAAGAAGGCAACAGCAAATCACCTCTCTACTGTTGCCAGGAAATCTGCAAGGATGTGTCCATGAGGGTATTAGGAGTCAAGCTTAACAAAGGACCTTTTACTCAACAGGTGGCCTTTGGGACCCTTGGCTAGAAGAATATTTCCTCCTTTCAAGAGTCCAAAGGCAAGGAGATGGAGAACATGGCCTAGCCACATGATTCCCACCCGCAATCTCCCTGCCTTAATGGAGAAGATCTGCAGTACCTTGGACATCTGGGAAATCTGAGAATGAGGTCTCCCTACTCTACAGAGCTCTGCCACCCCATTCACATGGGTGTGGCCTCCACATCTAGCTGCAACTCTGAAAGTTGTGGATTTGCCCAGGACAAAAATTAAATTGGCTTCAGCTCATTCTTTAAAAAATTTAATTAAAATACAGTTAATACAGTTACTCACCAGTTATGCATTTCATTAATATCTCCCTCTATCTCATTAGGAGAAAAAAACCCGATTTACCAACAACTTTGGGGTGTTTCTAGGGGTTAAACCCAGGAGTGTGCTCAGGAGGGCTCCAAAAAGTCAAAATGGTAGGTGTGACCCTGTCATCCAAGCCCTGCCCCTTTTTTACATGCGTTCAAAGACATGACCACGCCTGCCATCCTGACATTTTGGATGAAGGGACTGATCTTTGGCTTCAGCAAATGCAAATGCCCCTGATGGTTCTGACTTATATTTGCTCCTGCCAAAGATCAGTCCTTCCACCGAAGACATTCGTAGCATCTTCTGGAGCAGCTGGATATCCATTCATTCATTCATTCATTCATTCATTCATTCATTCATTCATTCATTCACAGCAGCAGACTACATTAACTTCATTTCTTGTTTTTGCTTTAACTAAGTAAAACCTCTCCATTATTCTGATGCCCTGTTCTGCTGTCGGATTTGAAGGTCTTCTTAAACTGTCTGATGCAAAATGAGATTTTGTGCGGTTTGCAGGGCATTTTCTGCTTAACCTGCCTCAAAGTGCTCCAAAGAGCTTCAAGTACATTAGTGGCCAGCCTAGTACATTTCTGCTCTAACCCCTAGACCTCTGCCAATCAATCTTGCTGACACCCATTAAAATGAGCTCATGGTGCTGATTTTATGGCCGGATTAAGTGGCATATCTGTCGATCAGCCCATCCAAAAAAGAGCGTCACACTACTAATGATTTTGTTATTGATCTTTAATGATTGCTGGCATTACTATAAGCTGAATTAGCTTCGCAAACAGGCTCTAGGAAGGGAGAGACTAACAAAATAATTGACTCAGAACTGGCTGTTGAAGCATCTTTACTCATCTGTGATAATAGGAAAAGAATCCTGCATAATTAGGTTAGTCAATTAAATATATTTAAATCCTTCCCCACCTCCTGTCCTACTTTTTCTGCATAGTACACTAACAAAACAATTCGACACTACCTACTATGGAGGAATAATTGGTGAAGTTGGCAGATCTTACTGAGATGGATAAGCTAACTTCTTTGATTAGAGAAAAAACACTATCTACATTTATTGGGGACTGGAAACCTCTTATGGACATTTTGCGTAAAAATGAAAAAAAAATGAACTTGTGATTTATGGTTTTGGTGATTAGACAGGATAGCTTATAGAAAGAAGAGTATTATTATGTAACTTTAGAGAGAGAGATTAAAATATAACTGCTATGAAGAATATCGGAAGCCACTTTTTGAATCTTTTTTCTTTCCTTCCTTTCTATTTTTCTTTAACTTTTTTCCTTTCCTTTCCTTGCACTTTTTGCTTTCTCTTTGCTTGCTTGCTTGCTTTTTCTGTTTTCTTCTTTACTTTATATTAGTTTGCATTCGTTTTTATCTTTTTTTTTAAGTTTTAATAAAAGCATATAGATATAAAAAATAGTACACTAGCAAAAAAGAACACTGGTTTACATATCAAGAGAGAAATGAAACCATCTGATTTTTTTAGAGTGTTCCCCATTGTGCTTAAAGTTTTCTTTTGCACGTTCTCTCTACCCTGACTTCACCTGCCTGCTATGACACTGTTGAGCAGACCAACCGAACTGGCTACTGTGTACCATGATGTCAGCCCTATTGTATTATGACATTGCTGGTTGGCTACATTCACCATGCATCTCATCTTGGGAGGAAAAAGAAGGAAGCAAGCACAACAGCAGAAAATGGGTGGAAATCTGTGAGTGTTCACACAGGCATTTTTCAGAAAAGATTTGCATCCACATTTTCAAAATGCTAGATATTTGAATTTCTAACTCAGACAGAAATGTTTTTCAGGAGCCTAAACTTCAGTCCTGCACTGCTGGATAAAATGAGTTATCAGCCGGTGCATTGAGAGGAGGGTCAGGAATCAGAATACAGGAGAAATCCATTTGGTTTATAGTTAAATGTATTAATGTAGCTTTTTCAATACCCAAAATCTAGTTCACATTCAAAATCCACACTTCTCCAAACTTTCTAATACAATTCACCACCAACCAGAAAAGTGTCTATTAGGGAAAGGTCTGTACAAAATTGTATCTCTTTGCAAACATAATGTACAAAAGCACACTGTATTAGGGGATGCAATGTTCAAAAACAGTTTATACTATGCAGAACTGCAAACAAAAATCTATACATTTGCAGAAATGTGTCTCAAAATACATACCAATAGTGGTGCAAATTTTAAAAAAATATTCTCAAGTTCAATGAAGCAAAGTTAGCATACTTGCAAATATGAAAAACTGAGAAGAACTGAACTTTGCCCTGGTCTTTGAAATATTTTAAACTGCTTTTATTGATTCGTATTTGCATTTATAAGCTGCCCAGAATCTATGGGATCCCCCCTCTGATTTCTATATATCAGATTGACTTTCTGCATACAATTCAAATACAGAGGATCTCTCCAGTAGAGCCCATTTATGTATATACATCAGAAATGAATCATACTTCCATAAATTGCTTGTATACTAATTTTAGCCTTCCCGCTGCCTGTGGACAAAAATATCAGTTGACATCTAGGTTGCATGACTGCTAAGCACACAATAAAGCTGGCTTTGAAGAGAGATTAGCCCGAGAAGAATTCTGCCACCCACCCAGGAAGCCTTCATCACAGCTTGACTAAAATCTGAAATAACGTGTTTGTGTGTATTTGCAAGTGGAAGGAGATACAACCTGGCAACTTTCAGCATGAACTTGCCCAGTGTCAATAATTTTCAATGGGGCAGGAAGGTTGCTTGCTAAAATGAAGGGGTGGAGAGTATTATACACAAATCTGTCAATTTCAGTTTCACTCAGTTTCTCATTTTCCCACTTTGGGCCCATTTCTACCTCTGTTTGCAAATTCAGCAAAAAGAACTCAGCACAAGCCTTGGTTTGCATTTTCATATGCATTTCTCCTAAAGTACTAAGTTTTGTACATAATGTTCTGAACTTGAACACTGTTTGCAAGCATTTTTTCTCAAGGCATTTTGTGTTTCCCCCGATAAATACATTTTTTGCATACTCTTCATTAATGCATGCCTGTTTGTGTGTTTTGGGGGGAGTGACTAAAGCAGTATTGCACCGGTGTGATAAAGCCCCTTTTATACATGCATTGGGACATCACACACGCATACAAAAGGGGTAGATCCTGTGAACACCTCTTGACTACATCACAAATGAATTTCTGCATCAACCATTCCAACTCCATCTTTTAATTTTTAATTTAAACACTCACAGAGAAATGGAGCCACAATTACGAGTCATTCTGTTGTTATTTTTTTTATGTTTTTGTCCCTCCAAATAAAAGCAAAATCCAATAAATTCTGTTGAGAGTCAGGCGGCATACAAGTTTAATTTATTATTGTTGTTGTTGTTGCTGTTATTGTCGTTTTTATTTCTTCTAAGGGTTCTGTTCATTTTGCTGCCACCACAAAAAACTTTTCTGGTTTAGAAATTCTTTTGCTTTTCTCCCTTATTCCTTTTATTTCTAAGGTTACAGACTTTGCTTGCCGACCCTGAAGGTCACAAATGGTGATCATGTGACCTGGCGATGGTCAGAAATCTGGGCTGGTTGCTGAGTTTCTGGATCGCGATCACTGACTGCGGGGACACTGGGACAGCCGGAACTTCAAGGACCGGTCATAACTACCACTCATTCAGCACCATCATAAGTTCAAATGGTCACTGAACGAGTGGTCATTAAACAAGGATATTCCTGCAGTAATAATCCTAACCCTTAGACAGATGGAAGTTTTCCTAGGCTAGGTCTCTGAGCCTCCTCCAGACCCATCCTTCCACTCCCACCTCCCAAATCCTTCTCTCCCTATGTTCCCACTTCTTCTGGAATAGAAATTGGCAGGAGGTACCTTGGGTTGCCATGCTTTGATTAGCAGTTTCACCAGCCAGTCATCACACCAACTATTGCCGTCTTCACAGAGCTGATGCACTGCTTCCAGGCAGGCTCAGGAGAGAGAAGTGGGGTGGGGGGAGCGAAAGGCTGCTGTATTGCTTGCTTCATGTTATACTAATAAGCTCCACACCCAACTGAAAATTGGTTATTTTATTTTCCCCCTGAATCCAGAATATTGGCTTCCTTTTAGTGCCATCTTTCCAACCCATCCCAAAACTGCCAGGAGAACATTAATACTTTGGCCCAGAGCTATTCTTAATTTATTGGCTGGCTTTATTTAAGTGTATGTTTAGTTATAACAACAAAGACAAGCAGAGGAGCCAAGGAGCCAAGGTAGAAGATGTGGTGCTCACCTGATATTTTGGATTATTGTTGATTATTTGAGCCCTGTTCACTTACGATGCTCACTAGGCTGATGGTAATTTATTTATTTATTTATTTATCAAATTTATATGGCCACTCATCTCACACAAGGTGACTCTAGGCAGCATACAATAAAACCAACTATTAAACAAACCGACTATAAAAACCAATTAAAACAATGAAATAATCAACATAAGTAAAAACAGATTATGAGAGGGTTACTTAAGATGTCATACATCGTGCAACCAATGTGAGAGCTGTCTGCTGTCAGGGGAGGTTTTCATCTGCAGGCCTGATGAAAAAAATGACATTTTGAGGGCTTTCTGAAAGGCCATAAGAGTTGGGGTAACCTCACCTCAAGGGGGATGATGTTCCAGAGGGTGGGGCTCCACAGCAGAAAAGCCTTGTCTTCTGGGTCCCATAAGATGGAACTCCTTAGCAGACGGGACCCACAACATGCCTCTCCTGCTGGATCTGATGTGACAGACTGGGGAGAGGTAGTCTCTCAGATAACCCAGCCCCACACTATGTAGGGCTTTAAAGGTCAAAATCAGCACCACCTGGAAGCAAATGGGCAACCAGTGCAGCCCACGGAGCAAAGGTGTAACATGTGTCCTTCTAGGAACACCTGTAACTGCCCGTGCCATTGCATTTTGCACCAGCTGAAGCTTCCAGATACTCTTCAAGGGCAGCCCTGGGTAGAGCGCATTACAGTAGTCTATTTGGGAGATGATCAGGGCATGAGTAATTGTGAGTAGAGCCTCATGATCCAGGAACAGGCACAACTGGCGCACAACACGAAGTTGCGCAAAGGCCCTCCTGGTCACAACTGCCACCTGCTCTTCGAGCAGGAGTCGTGAGTCCAAAAAGATCCCCAGATTGCAAACTGGGTATGTTTGGGGCAGTGCAACCCCACCCAGTACCAGAGATGGTAAAATCCCAGAAGCAGAAGGACCTAAAACCCAAAGCCACTCAGTCTTGCCAGGGTTCAGTTAAAGCCTGTTGTTCCCCATCCAGATCCCCACAGCCTCCAGGCACCAAACAGGACATAATTGTACATAATTGTAGTCCAGAGCATCTGAAATGCATCAGATGACCACTCCCTGATGTCCTTTCAAGTTGTAATCAAATGCAAACAGAAAGTAAGTTCTATTAAATTCAATGGGACCAACTTCTGCTGAGTTGCACATAGGATTGTACCATTACATTGATCAATCAATAAAAGATAGCTCTAACAACTACAGTTGGGGATTAAGGACACACTGATTTATTAGGTGACTGATCAACACATTATTCAGATCACATATTACTACCATAATAGAACTCAAGCTATAATTACGGCTTATGTACTAAACAATAAGTCAAATATTAGTCTTGAACTAGTAGGTTAGAGCTGCTTTACACCTTGAAGTCAATGAGATTTAATTCTGACTTACACAGGATTTAATTGTTCATTCAATTAATCAATTCAGGACAGGCAAAAATGCTAACTTTTAGCTTGACAACAGAAGTGGATTTATTTTAAAGAGTCAGAAGGCACGGACTGTGGTGCTGGACACAAAACACAGCAATTTGTGTTCACATGACCACTTGTCCACCATCCAGGAAAGCTCAGAGGGGGCTCTGATCTTCTCTGACCACTTACGCTACCTCTGCATCCCCTCTCTGTCTCACAAGCCTGAACCACCTCCCAAAACGCCAATGGTAGCCCACCACTCCATCAGGGACCATTTGAAGCCTCTGCACACCATCTTCCAATGCTCAGAGTCTTCATTAAGAACAAGAACAAGCCCCACAGATCCATCCCAGTAATCTTATGGGACTGAGGAAGCATGCTCTCTCTATCGCGGTCCCTGCCCCTGGAACAGCATCCCCCAAGAGATACGGAGAGATATGGACAGCACCCTCTCGCCCGGGGTTCCAAAAAGCCCATAAGACCTGGCTTTGGTCTCAGATCTGGGGTTGATGTGTTTGTGGGGCCCCTGGTTTGGCCTGATCTGTTACTTTTAGGATTGTTTTAGTCTGGGCTGCCTGTGTGTTGAATGTTTTAAACTGCTTTTGTTGTTTTGTATTTGCATTTGTAAGCTGCCCAGAGTCTATGGGAGCGGGTGGCTATAATAAATTTAAAATAATAACAACAATGAAAAGAAACACACCTGCTCCAAAGATCATACTTTTGAATTTCAAGTATGACTTGGGGAGACTTTAGATGCCAGAAAAAGGGGGCCCTGGGTTGCCTATCTTTGCCATATGGGAATGGCCCACAACTATGATGCTTCGGGTCACAAGGATACCATTTCAGGAAGGAGCCCCCCAGCATTAATAGGAAACAAAGCATCTGGCATACAAGGGAGCAGAACAGAATTTCTCTTATATCTGCCTCATACATTTTTAGCCAAGCTGGGAATTCACCAGTAGTTCAAGAGACCAAGCTGAAAAATTTGGGTGGTTTTTAAAAAAAAAAAAAAATCTGCTTCTAAATCAGCAAGCCACTCAGCCAAGACCAAATTTGCATTACTCAAGTGCCAGTCAAACCACAGATGATATTCCATTCTAAAAATTGCCACAATTCTGTCTAACACCTGTAGGAAACTCACCCAAACTGAAGGCCCTTTTCGGCAAGTCAAGTTCTCTAAAAGGAGAGTGAGCTACTGTAGTATACAGTATATGTCTTCTGCGTGGGTGGTAATGCTTTAGACCAAGGTGCTCTTTTGAAACTACCATTTCCGGTCTAGATTTTGGAGTTGAGTATCTGCTCCCCACCCTGCTCCCTTATCTCATCCCCTCCTCCAAAATTGCCCACTTTGTTAGGTTACCATAGGATTCCTATGAGTGTCCAGTCTGATTAATCAGATGATGCTCCGGTTGGGTCACCTTCCCCAAGCTGGTTGAGAAGTGACCTTAGAAAAACTAAACTCAACAGATCAGGTTTCCCCAACAGGGTGCCCTCCAGATGGGTTACACACCCCAAATCACCTAGCCTGCATACCAGTTGTAATCGCAACACGTGGAGACTGGGGAATGCCACAATAAAGGATGACCATATCCATGTGAAAGAGGCAGGCAAGGAAGTACGGTTGGAGGACAGTAGCAGTCAAATTATTTCTGAACAAAGGGCTCGGCATTTACAAGGATGCTTGAATCATGACTTCACATCCCACTGTGGGTTTATAGGCCTCTGGGGAATTCAGTGGTGTGGATGAACCAATTTCTTCTTGGCTACTCTGGTTTAGAGAGGGAAGCCACAAATGTTTTTTTCTTTCAGGATTTAGAAGCTCTTAATGCCTATTGATTACAAAGTGGCAAAGCTGTCTACTCCCTGGTGCTTGTGGCAACTCAGGTCCGTAATATCAATTGCAGTTACGTTGAGTTGGACCATCCAGGGATGGTGAGCAATTGCCTACTTCTTGTATGTCCCACAAAAAGGCTATGAGAGACAGAGTGCCTTTCTTACTACACCCCCACCCCCACCACCACCAAGTGAACTGCAATGGCTTCCGGTGAGGATTCATGGTGAACTAGACATCTCCAAAGGAGCAGGGATGGTATTGTGATGGATGCACCACTGGTATATGTCACCAGAGAAATTGTCTAGAACATATAAGGGCACTGCAAATTTATGTTGGAAATGTGAACAACAAGAAGGGATATTTTATCATGTTTGGTGGACGTGTAAAAAAGCTAGAAAATTCTGGATTCAAATACATACACTGATTCAGAGGTTTTTAAAGATTAATATACAATTAAAACCAGAGGTGTTTCTTTTAGGATGGATGGACAAACAGGTGGAAAAAAGTCATGGAACTTTGTTTTGGATACGATAACTGCAGCAAGATTATTGTATGCACAAAGATAGAAAGATTCAGTACTATCCACAATGGAAGAATGGTTGGTGAAGATGATGGAACTTGCTGCGATGACTAAATTGACTTCTTTGATTAGAGAAAATATCTATGTTTATTGCTGACTGGAAACACCTTTTAGACTTTTTGTGTGAAACAGAAAAAAAATGAACTTATGATTTATGGTTTCAATGGTACCGTAGGTTATAAAAAGAAGAGAGTTATTTTCAACCTAGAGTAAGAGGTAAATTTATAATTGTACTTATAACTGCTGTAAAGAAGATCAGAAGGTACTTCTTTGCATCTTTTTTCTTTCTTTTCTATTTTTCTTTTACTTTTTTCTTTTCTCAAACTTTTAGCTTTCTCTTTGATTTCTTTCTTCTTTTCTTTTTCTCACTTTATATTAGTTTGTGTTCATTTTTATCTTCTTTCTTAAAAATCCTTAATAAAATTATACCAAAAAAACAAAAACAAAACCCACCCTAAGTGAGCCGCAATGACAGGACCATCAGGAAACAACCTTCAGCTTGAGAAACGCTAGATCTGCATCCAGCACAGGGAACAAAAGGGACAGGGCAACCAGATTATATGCTTTATGCAAGGATTGGGCAACTTCAGTGGGTTCCCCAAGGCCATGGATCCACATACTGACCTTATGGAAGGTTACAGGAAATCATCTGGTGATCTGCTGACATCTAGAAAAGAGCACAACTGATTTGGGGAGGGTTGTTTTTTTAAAGAATTTGGTAAAAAAAAATAGGAGTGGGGGCAGAAGACCTGTGGGAGAGATAAACTGTCCTACCTTTGACCCTAACACACCTCAATAGAGGTTTTATTTTATTTTATGAGGTTTTTCACGGGGCTTAATGTTGGGAGTAGGATATCTTTCAGAGGCAAAACTTTACATTCCCACTCTTGAAACGTCCCCAAAGTCCAAGCAGGGATCAAATCATGGTGCCATTTGGGGTGTCATAGGGTCCTGCAGATGGCTGCTAGGGCACAAATCCATGTAGCCCACAAGCTGCAAGTTGCCTGTTCTGCCTCATACCAGTCCTTAATCTGTATACTGCTTCACAGAAGATGGGATGATGTCCACTAAATTGGATGGCTTTAAAAGAGAACTGGATTAGTTCATGGAAGACACTGTTGTCTTCCTCTGTTCCACTACAGGAAGACTGCAATTATTTGTCTCCAACTCTTACCTCTATGTTCTGATCCCTTAGAGATTTTGCAAAGCAACTCTCCTTGACATTTTATGTTTCTTAATTACTTTAGAGAGGAATTCAATCAGATGATAATAGCTGAACAGTGGATGATGATATCTAAAAAGGTTAAGTTGGAGGACAAGCAAGGCTTTCAGCCTGCCATCTTTGACTGAGGCTAAACAACACCCACTACAAAGGCTAAGCCATACAGCCCTGACCATGGAAGGTCTACCAAGGTCTATCAGGCCTGAAGACTCTGTTATCTCCTGGTTGGGGGTAGTATTCGTGGTAATGGCGGGAGAGCAGTATGTTCATTACCTGTGTGAAACCCAGAGTCATCTGGTTGGTCCCTAAAAGAAACAAAAGGCTGGACTAAGATGATCCTTAAGCAGAATTATGCTTATGTTCTTCAGTTCCCAATCTGGTGTCCTCCAGAATACCAGACTGAAGAACACACTAATCACATGATGTTTCAGTGGACACAGTATGCTCCTCTGCTTCTCCATGATCATGAGCCATCAATGAGGGCACATTAGCACAATCCTTTCTGTTGTTGCTCAGATTTCCACAGTATTCTGTTAAAGGGCCTTGGATAATCAGTCTGAGTCAGGGTCCTCTGGCCAAAGAACTACTAAAAACTTTTCAATCTGAGTTTGAAATGGAATTGACTAGAGGCTTCTTATATTCTCTTCAGAGAAGTCATCCAGTGATAAAGAGCCCAAAGGCTGGATCATACCAAAAGCCGAATTAGTCCAGCATGCCTACAGTACCCAACCATATACATTTAAACATGGACAAGAGGACTATCATCCAATGTAGCTCCCTAGCAGCTGTTATTTCAGGGTTCACTGTTACACACGCTCCTCCCAGGTTCGGCTTATGGTCACTCACTCACACACTCACAGCCTGTTGAGGCACGCGGATCTTGTCAGCCCCCCTTGCTTTCTACCTGGGTTTTCCAGAGGTGTGGCTGGAGCAGACAGACACACAGCCCTGGTCAACAGCGGGGAAATAATTAGGGATACACGCAAATACTTCCAACCGAACACTGAGGCACAAGAGATTCTTTGTAATACATGGAGACCCAGTGAATTTAAAGTAACAGCAAAACTTTACTGGTTGCAAGGTACATTTGCTCTTTCTCATACACACACATACACACACACACTCATCCACACTTACCCACGTCCTTCCCAACTAGGCTGCCAGGCACTAGCTAGAGGGACAGAAGCTGTCAAGTCTGGATCCAAAGGTGACTCAGATGACTCAGACGACTCAGAGTGGGTGGGCTTTGGGACCCCCTTTATCCCCAAAAGTCCTTGCTGGGTTGATTTACAAGTTGATGGGATTGGAGTGAGGGTTTCCATGTGCTCAGGCCCAACTTCCTTTTTCTGGTTCAGGTCCTTTGTTTTTTCCTTAATGACTTGCTTCCTTCTTATCTACCTCCCTGAAGGGATCTCATAGATACGTTTCCTGGCTTTTGTCCTCTCTGCTTACGTGCCTGCTTCATCTTTAGGTTATGGCAGCTTCAGCCTAGTCTCACATCAGTAAGTAGCAAACATCCATCAAAACCATTCACCACTGTTAGCCTAATCCTCCATGCATTTCTCCTTTAAAAACAGCTATCTTAACATGATGACAGCAAATTCTACTAGTAAGCAATGTACGATCATGCTCCAACCCAGTGTTTCATGCTGTTGGCTGGAAAATTCTGGGACTTGAAGTTGCCAAGGTTGAGAAACTCTATTCTAACCTAAAAGAGGCAACTTGGGCTCCAATTTTGCCCATACCTCACATCATTCAAAGCAGACTTCTGCAAGAAGGAGATAACGGGTGCAATCTTTATCATGCCACCTGCTGTGGAGTAATGCAGCCTTCCCCAAATGTGGGCTTTCAAGAAGAATCAGACTATAACTACTATCATCTCCAACCAGCTTAGGGAGTTGTTGAGTTCCATGACAGCTGGAGACCATCAACCTTGAAAAGATGGGCTTAAACTTGAAAGACACGCTTCTTCTGTATACCATCGCATTCTATAATTAAATAACCAACTATCTCTTTTAAATACTGTCTTCATCAAGGGGTAACTTTTCTTCCAGAGGACATCTTTCTAACAGATTTTCTATTATTGCCATCCCCTTTAAACTTTATACATCGACTTTTCCAGTTGGCCCTGTTAACCAAATGTTCTGGCTCCTGCATAGGGTGGCCTATTAGCATTGAATTATAATGCCAAATCCATTCCTCTATCTATTATTCATTGGGAATTTAAAAGCAATCAAAAGGCACTCTGGGTCATTTTGCTATTAAAGCAATCTGCTTCAGCGTTTCCCTCCTGCCAATGCAAAGTTTTTCTCTCTCGCTTAAAATACATTAATGCCCCATTACAGGGCTGGGATTTGAAGCCGTGCTTATATATAGGAACGTCTTTGGAGATTTTGAAATAGATATAAACAAGCCATCTCGTTTTAATGTGTTCATTAATAAGGGAGTTGATAGGGACTAGGGACAAAATATTTCTGTGCTCTTCATTCCCAAAGGGTGTCTGTGCAGCAGGAGGGCGGAATGTCTGCCCAGAGATGGCATTTTCAATTAACAATCTGAAATTTTCTTTATGTTAAATATTGAACAGATAAGGATTAATGTGACTCTAAAATAAAAAGGAAGTTTCTTCCTCTGTTTGTTTCTCTTCTCTGCAAATTGCCATTTGTCTTCAGCCAGCGTTATGATTTAACCAAGCTGGAACAAAAGTTACCTCTTTTCTTCTCCAATTTATTAATCAGAGAGTCATTTCATGCTGCTGCTTGCCTATTCTTAATTTGCTCTGTCCTCTGATTTGCACCAGATTCCTGCTTCTCTATATTTGCTGCATATTCCCCAAATTGAGGACCAAAGATTTTTACTGTGGTGGGGTCCTCAAAATCTTAAGTCCATTAAAAACCTATGAGCTGCATTCATACAACAATCTTAGTATTAACTTTGATTACTTTCTTTGCCCCTTGTATGTTGTGTGAACACAGGCCAATTGATTAGTTTATATTTCAAGTTACTGTGCAAATCGCTCAAGATATTGTGCAAAATGAATTAATTCACTAACCAGATTAAGAGTGCTATGTGATGGCTAACCAGACTCAAAGTTCAAGCAAATTTCACCTGCTTATTCAGTTGGATCCTGTACATGCAATGTACAGAACACAAAAAATACCATCTTAATTTTGCTTCCAGCATTCTGCGTTCATGAAATCCCAAAGGAAGACATCATGAGGGAAATCCTACTGTTGGCCTTTTTCAATGGTAATGCTATTATTACTGCTAAGGAAGAATCCTGCCCTGTCATTTACTCAATATTGCTGTCCATTAGTTCAAGGGAGCACTTTGAAAGGCCATTCATGTGTAGTTCTATGAAAAAGGCTGTCTGCTGTCCAAACAGGAAGGTAATATTGTCAAGGTTGGTGAGTAGAATTCTTCAACTTACTGGATAATCATTCACACCCCAGAAACATATGGTAATAACTGAGTAAACAAATAGCTTTTTGCCTGAAATAAGAACAGAAATGGATTGGAGGAGAACACTCCAGCCATGGAGTGGACTCAATGATCTGAAAAGAAACAGAGAAGCTTATGCCATGTGGCCATCCACAAATGAGGTACTGGCAGCCAGTACAAGTTGGAAGAAACTAAACAAGCATTGTCAAAAAGGAAGGGAAATCAAAGCAATTAGCCACGGATCCTGAAACAAACATTGCAAATGGTTTACAAGGTAGCAGCCCACCATACAGTGTGAATCAGTAATGTATTTTTATGGGTCAGTGACTGAAATAAAGTTTCTGTCTGTTTTCTCTCTGTCTGAATCCAGTAATCATACAGAACTGATGGTGTTGCCATATCTGTAGGCACATTGCAAGGACAATGCTCCTACTTTTGCATCATCATGGTTGTCAAGACTATAAAAGAAAGGTTGAAGTTGAGGCCTTTATTCTTTTTATTACAACTGACTAATATGGCTATACTTCTGGAAACAAAATTAGTATCAAGTTTTAAAAATTCCCAAGTTCAATGAAGAACACGACACTGGCTTGCAAAAATGAGAAATTACAAAATTTCCCCATCTTTGGGGTCCTCAACCCTGGTCTTGCACTGTCCACAGCATCAAAGTCATCTGCAGAGAAAATCCCCTTGACTGTGGAAAAGATTGTTCCCAAATTAACCCCATGATCTTTTCTCAACTGATCGATAGACCAAACCCACAATAAGTGTTACAGAAATCTTCCCTGCCACAATCTTTGTTCAGGCATGTGGGCTGCTTACAACCACAGTCAAACAAAATCTGTTAATTATTACAGTAGTTAAAGAGATTTTAAAAAGGGAGGGAGGAAAAAACAAAATTTGTCCAAATGGCACCAGCATCAGAGGTGGGGGAATGGGTCAATTTATTACTAACTTTGTGCATTCAAGTATCTGGGCAAGCCTGTGTAGGTAATTTCTGTTATGATTAACGTCTTTAGGACTAATGGGACTCTAGTCCATTGGATAAAAGGTGCATTGTTAACAGCAACCATTCCTGGTTTTTTTGCTACCCAGAGTGAGGTTAGAATGACCAAGAAGCCTTAACTTTCATCTGCCATTAGCGTCAAAGTAGCAGTTCCACACAGGAAATTAAACTACTCACTGGAGTATAGTTTTAATGTTTGTGGCTACACTTGACATCTCATGACTTATGGGACCTGTTATTTCCCTTTTTTCCAAGACTTCAAGCACTTATTTGGTCTCAAGATCTTGTTTGCTTCCTCTGATCTGACCTCTCACATTTGTTTGTTGGAAGCTGTGCTCCGTTTGTAGCAATTTAATGTTTAAGTGGAAAGACAGGCCCAAAAGAAAAAATATGGCCAATATGGGGAAAGGTGAGAAGTTGACCAGGTTTAAGGGACAGAAAGTGACTACTTCCAGTCCTGGTATGTCATGAGAAGGAGAAGGAGAAGGAGAAGGAGAAGGAGAAGGAGGAGATAAAGAAGAGGAGGAAGAGACAGAGATAAACAAGGAGGAGGAGGAGGAGGCATAAGAGAAGGAGAAGAAGTTAAACAAGGAGGAGGAGGAGGAGGAGGAGAAAGTGACTCTGGCAGGATCTCTACAAATGCCATACAGTTTCTTCTAGAGTCATCCAACCATCATTGCATCAAAAAAACGGTAATAAGGACAGGCTTTGTATCATTTTAATGGTGATTGGGTAATGCTGTGAACATGCTAGAAGTCAAAAAGGAAAAAAAGGAAAAGGGGAAAAAACATATCCCAATACATATAAAAAGTGCTCAGCATTTAAACCCAGCATTAAACTCTGCCCACATGGAGTAATATTGATATGGGTTTTTTTTTAATTACATCAATAGAGAGCCAGTTTATAAGCAAAGGTGAATACATCAATCCAAAATTGAAAATTTGGGGGTCACTAAATTTCTATCATAAGAGAGAGAGAGAGATCTATACTGGATTAATCCTCCAATCTTCATATAATGATAAATTCTACATTTTTGGAATATAGTTCAAAATCACATCTACATATTAAGCCATGATGAAAATCTAAGGATTTGCCTTCCTATAAACACTTTCTTCATCATTTATCAATCTGCTTAAAATACTTTAAAGGTATTAACCTGGGAATCCCTCTAACATAAATATTATTCTTTTCCCATAAAGTTCCTGGGATTTTTCATCATCTA